>NC_052518.1:84856678-85156678 GCF_014356525.2 Nilaparvata lugens | reverse complement strand
GGTAAGCAGTGAAATTAATCGTAACTTCGGCATACTTCTTATTATGAGTAGAAAGAAATCAAGAGACAAGAATGCCAACTATTGTTTTGCATTGAGTAATAGTGCTAGTTTCAAGCACTCATTTTAAAAATGAGTAATACTTGCAGCCTATTACAAGTATTAGGCTGGCCAACAACGGTAGGACATGCATAATACACATGTCAAAAATTGCTGTGTCAACACAGCAAAAGGCTTCGAGCGAATTTTGTTGAGGTTAGGTTTTCGCATCTGCGATTTTTGATATCTTCCTCTTTGCTGCTCTATTAATTACGGTTAGATTATTTTTGTATCATTATAGTTTTGTATATTTGACAAGAGTTAAATCCAATGTATGCGATGGCTTCAAGTTGAATTAAAAGTATTTCAAACGTTCATGAAAGTTATTTCATATTCTTCTGAATAAAATTCCTCAACCTTGTTCTAAAAAAAGTTAAACCTTGTTCTGGAAAAAGTTCAACCTTCTTCCCTTGTTCTAGGTTGAGTAATTTTGGTAAGAACTTTGACTAGCTTGAATTTAAAAAGTACTCACTATTGAAATTTTTCTCCTGTGTTTTATTCCGTTGATAATTCCTCCTCAAATTTCTCCTCGGTGTTGCGAGTACTGTTTCTCGGCATTCAGTAGTAACTACTTTATTTTCCCTCTCTTCGTTTACAGTGATGTTATTGCGGGCAGCAAGAACATTACGTTTTGTTACACGATTGGGACTCATTCTGAAAGTGCAAACAATGTCAATGAAACTATTATATATCATCCGTGAATAAAGTAGTAGAACTAACTTCTTAAATACCTATATAGTAGGCTACATTTCAATGATCAAACTTACTTCATCACGTCTAATGTCACTAGTTCAGTTTGTGTTCACATCATATAATGATTGAAAGAGTATTTGCAAAGAAATATCTAGCTGGAATCTGTATAAAGTGAATAATCAAATAGGGATTGAAAACAACTGCCTATCTATTCTATTATAGATATTATTTTTGACCGTGTACCGGTTAAAGGTAAAATCAAGTAATTGATAACAAAAATAACTTGCACAATATCATGATTAATCAATTAATTGAGGAAACGTTTCATTTGATTCAACAGTAATACCTGCATAACCGTCACCAAAAGTGTAAAAATTACATAAGATTCAGACAATGAAAGTACGGCCATATGATTGTATTGTATTAAAATATTGTTGTAGATAAGGGAGAAATGAAGATTCAAATTGAGACAGATAATCGGGATTAACAATGCCATAAAATTGTTAGTCATACTGAGTCGAACTCTTCAATTTCGGAATAACACCTTTTTCAATTGCAATACCTTGACAAAAATCTCTCAATTGACAGGATAGTATTAAGAGTGAAATATATTAATGTATGTACTCACTTCGCATAAGATTTCCTTTTCCCATAGTCTTCATCATCGTCATCGTTAGTGTCAAAATTGTATTGGCGTGGCGGAACTATTCTTCTACCACTGCGCACGCTACGAACTTCTACAACTGTAACAAAAAATTGAGACTTTATGTAAATAATTCTAAATACACTGAACAAGATAATAGCCTTTTTGGAATATAATCATTGTGAAGAGTCCCATCTTTCTCTTAACCCATTATAGAAAGAAGGAAGTATCACACATGAATATGATGCAACAAAACTAGTAATCAATGTACTAAACTTTGTAGACTTCATACTTTCAAGTAACGAGGAATATTGTCTAATTTATTTTTCAAGACTTTAAGGTGCTTACTTATCTTGATGATGAAAAATCGATGCAACAACCCCCTCAACCAGGTATTTTTATAAGCTTAGGTAGGCCTACCTCTACAAAATATACATAAGCCTACACTACTCTAATAAACTAATTAAAAAGGATACATTACTAACAGGTGAATTTACTACATAAACTTTAAGAAGCGTTAATTCAAACATTATTGATAGATAAAAAGGTAGGCCTATATAGTAAGATCCAGAGCCTTCAGACTCCCTATTTACCTAGCTAACCTTGCTGTTAGGCTAACACAATGATCAAACCATTATCTTAATAATCTAATAAAAATGACGCTAGACTAATGTGATCTCAACAGGATTAGGCCTATTTACCCCTAAGTAAAAAAGAATATCATCAATCCATCATTGATATTAGTAAAAAAAAAAATTGGAATGATTGGATTAAAGTACAAGGTGCTACTAAACTTACAAAACTAGCCTAACGTGGATGATGCAATAAGCCAAACTATTCAATTACCTTCTAGAATACACCAGCCATTTACACGACGCTAAACTCTACGATAATTATTTTGAGATATTGATTAAAATGATTCTATCTTTTCATTGAAGAAAGCTACAATAGCCAAAATCAAATCATTCGACAAATTCAACTTCAACATCAGAGAACGTAGCCATTATCTCAAACAGATCCTTTTCCTTTCTTCCTTCCACAAACGACAAAACGAACAAGAACGAAGCACAAAAGATACCAACCTCACTCTACAAAAAGCAAGCCGATCCCGCCATCACCTTTGCCATCTCGATTAACGTCGAACATAACGACAAATTGACTCAATTATTTGAAAAAAATCTGGGATGTTCCAATTCAATTCAATTGACGATTGTGATTGGATCAAAAAATAGAATTACAGAGCAATAATCAATCCTGACTAAAGGAAATCCTTATTTCTCTGCTAGTAGTCCACAGAGAAAGTCGACAGGTTTGTGTTAGAAGTACAGATTTTCCCTGGTATCTGAGAATCATAATTGCTTGAATTTGAAGTGTATCGTTTCCTAATTCGTCGATAGATAGTCCAAGACATGGTGTATCGTAGAGAAACTATAGTGAGGTCCACGTTATAATGGCAGGGGATAAAGATAGAAGAATAGCGATGCCGATTCTCTCCATTAATTAAATTTCTACATAGTCAAAAAATAATTGGCTTCGTTGTGGACCTAGAAAAGGATAGTACCGGCGGCTTTGTCGAATGATAGACAAGGATAGCAAAACCAAAGTTGATCAAATACTGTCATTATAACGTGGACCTCACTATATACGTCTATTCGTTTATGTCTTGAGTGTATACCGGTATTGAGGGAGTATTTAATTAACATTGGTGTTGCTATAAATTCAATTCCATTGAATTCTTCATCAATGACCAGCTTGCATTGGATAGATTAAGTCCACACTTATATATTACACTACAAGATTAGTTGCTTTTATTATATAACAATTCCCCTATCAGCTTGGCTCTTTATTTTTAAACTCTCAACTTTATTCATCCTTTATATCCTAGACTCATCTCTATTTCAGCATTCACGATAGAAATTTCATCACTATTAGACCTATTAAATATAATCATTTTTGAACAACACAGGGATGCTTGGAATTATTTCAGAATTTGTAAAACTTACAGTTTGGTGGTCACTATCCTTGTGAACTTTTCTATAATTTGACAAAGCATAAATGGCGTTATCATTTTCTATCAACGTTGCCAGATCGTTTTTAACAATGAAGAAATATGATTAATAATTAACAAAATATTTTATCTCAATTATTAAAAATGAGTATTTACTAATTCAAAAATGTATTTTTCTGACGAATAAAATAACTTACAATTGATTATTTTAGACAAGAAATGAACAGTAAACCTTGAATAAACAATTTGAGACCTTACATCCTTCAAAAATAGCCTTTCAATTATGGCACCAGTAGCCTATTAATTTTAGTATTGATGAATATAATTCGCATTTAGTATTAATTTTATTTCCATTAAAATATTTAATGGTTGAAAAAATATAAGTTTCTTACACTGGTCAAAATCAATAGTAGGCCTTGGTATATAAAATAAGCACATTGGCAACTGATCAGGGTGGGAATTTTTTAAGGGCACAAAATTCAGATAAAGTAAATTTAAACTTTTAAAGAAAAATTTAAAATGTTTTTATACAAGAGATATATTATACTCTTATCTCTCTTTCCGAAACGCTCGCGTCCCTTCTTGGGCGCCTGCTTTGCGTACAAGCGCCCACCTTAGAGACATATACAATTGGGGACTACGAGTATTTTTCCAGGCTTGTAGACAAGTTAGAGGATACGACCGGCCCACGTACCGCCGGAACTGCAGCAGTGCAACGTTCAGGATGACTGCTGGGTGGTCCCACTGGAACGCAGGCTAAAATCCTCTGTGATACATATGCCTATCGACTTGACAGTGCCGTTGGATAGATAGTAGCTTGCGCGTCACACCTCACGGGATATGCGCATAGCAGGTACAGCACCATTTGGAGGTGTGGCTTAACGTGTGGTTCGCACCAAAAGCTTCTACCCAACACATTGAAGTTAAATGAACGATTAGAACAAAATAATATGCTACTGTTAAATAGAACCTCAATAAAATAATATAGCCTACTACAAATGATGCCACCTAAAATTCTATCCAATAAGGTACCAACTGAACAAAGTTTTCTATAACAATATTCGCCAGGTATTTTGGAAAAATTGGAAAATGTACAGTCATTTTCTAATTTGACGAATAAATTTTCTCACATAACGAGTTGAGCGTTTGATTTTTGGAATGTTAATAAGGAAGGAACGAGGTACCATTTTGCACTAAGAATATTAATATTTGTTTTACAATTTTTGTTCCTCCGTTTCACCTCAATTCTTAATTCCCTCACACTATACACACTAGTTTGTAAAATGTCTGCATAAGAAAATTCTATATAAAGTTCAATAATTTCCAGCAGAAAATATTGATCCATTCGCGTGATATAAATTAAATGAATTAAAAAATATAATGTCTGATTTGAAAATACCAAGGAAAAATGAAATTTCAATGTCCATTATTATTCTATATTTTGACTTTAAGAACAATGTTAAGCTACTGGTAGCCTTCGGTATTCAATTTTTATGTGACACATTCTTAAATAATGAATTATAACGGGCTATAAATAGATAGTTCGCATTGATAATTTTAATAAATAGTTTCAAGATTGAAGATTTGGAAGGAATTTAATTAAAAAACACACATCTCTCTCAAAAGATAATAAATAACCATTTTTATTTAACATGGCTCAATAATTTCACAAGAATTAACTTTTCCAGGATCTGTTTCATACTTTCACTTTGTTTGTGAGATAATCTTCTCCGTTTTCATCACTTTCAATTCCTTCGTCAAAAAGCATTTCATTAGATTCGTCCTGTAAAGTGCTCGTTTCTGGTTTGGAGTCAGGAGTTGGCGGAGGGGGAGGAGGAGCTTGATACTTGGATGTGATGGGATGGTCGGTGACCGATTGTTGGGTGTTGGAGCCAAGCGATGATATTGACGCGGTAATTATTGTGTCATTGGTACACTGTGAGTAAAGTATTTCCACATCATCCAATGCTATTGTTCCATAACTCGCCTCTGACTCAAACTGCGATTGGAAAATAAGCTGTGAACATCAATAAGTATTTATTAGTTCCAGATCTGAAAGGTTATTTGCACAATAACATAAGGGAATATTTTCATCCAAAAAGTTTTATCAATAAATACAAAAAACTTGAATGGCTTGCATCAATGAATTCACTTTAAAACCTGGGTCGACAAATGGTTTAATATGCCTACTGTGCAAATACGAGTCTATGATTTATATTATGTATATATCATGTGTTAAAACATTACGGTACCTATAAATAAACATGTAATAAAGGGTTGACTGTAATATTTATAAAATGAACTACTTATAGAATTATTGAGAAGTAGAGTTAAAATATTAATTCATTTTTTGAAGAAGGTACCATATGGTATTATCTCCTTCAAAGTTTTTTTAATTCAAAAATATTAGACCTAATATACGATTAATTCAAGATTCTAAAAAATATTATTGAAAATAAATCACTTTAAGAATGAACTGAAAAAGAAAACGATTTAAAAATCATCAGAACTTATGAGATATAATATAGAATTAGCTGTAAGTAATAGTTGTATGAAACAGATGATATTTGGCTTGGGAATGAGAAGATGATATAATGTATCAACATATTAAAGATTCTTGAAAAGTCCGGTGTAGTATAAAATGTTTGCATAAATTCCAAGCTCTTGCGATTCCGAAGTTTTTCATTTAAAAAAATCTTAACATTTCGAGCTCATAAACTCATAAACGAAAAAATTAATAGTCAAAAATGTCAAAATAATCTCGTAATTTATTTCTAAAAGAATAAACAATAATTGATATTTTTGATTCATTCACTCCAAGGTTTAGATAATTATCGATTTTTCATTTAATAGTTGATTAGGAAATGAACTATGCAAACATACAAAGCTTTGGCATTTTCAAAGAATGTAGGTAGCTCATGACTCACTTGATTAGAAATTCAAGTCCAAAATTAACTTTCAAGTTCATGAGTATCATTCTTAGAAGACCTAAGAATCATATTTTCACTTAGAGAACCGTAAAGCTCCCTGGGATATCCTCTCATCCACCAGCACTTTGTAAATAAATACAAGAAAAAGGTGTATACAGTATTATGTATTGGTTCCGGTTGATATGTGACTCACATTTTGTACAATGAACAAGATCTGCTCAAGAACTGATCAAGTTTAAATTTAAAAGCTTCAAAAGAATATACTGTGCAAAGTAGGCCTGCATAACATAGAAATAAAAATAAAAATCCAAGTAACCTTCTTTAAAATAGTTTACTTACAAAAGGGTATTTTTATTTCTATTTAAGAGTAGCCCTAACGTAAAAAGATAGCACATAACATGTATTGTAAAATTACTATTCAATAATTGAAAAAAGATAAAAACCATTACCTTGAATGGCCTGGTTATGTAGAAAGGCACCTCCACATGAATCCAGTCACCTGTTACAGTATCGTTCTCCCATAGATCAAAAGTCGTATCCGGATCAGGATTCAATTGTGTCACTTTCTGAAGGTATGAATGTTGCAACTGTAAATTTCAAATCACATATCAATTTGGAAAATTTAAGATTGCAGAAAATGGAGTGAAACATTGTGTAAATTCATTCTATAGTTCTCTAGTTCTTTTAGTATTTTTATAATATTTCAAAACAAATAGTCTCGAATAAGGTGAGCTTCCAACTTATGATCACATTTAAATATTTTTCAATTAAAATAGGTATTTGATTAAGATAAACAACAAGAGCTACTTTTAGTAATGAAATGGAGTTAGTAACTTTTTTTAACAAACACCTTTTACTTCTTTTGAAAAAAAAAATTATGAAACCATTAAAAATTAATTTGGAGCACAATTGGTGTTTAATGGTTTAATAATTTGAAGAAGTTTATTGTTTTTTAAGAGGAAGTGAAAGGTGTTTAAAATAATGTACTATTTCTATTCTATTTTTCTCAGGTGTTAGATTTGCATTGAGAAACATCATTGATTAGAAAATTCTACTGGCTTGATATTCATCTGGCTGTAATTCTCTAGCATATAAAAATATGCACACAATATGTCATATTAATTTTATAAGCATATAAGGAAAAGTAGTAAAAAGAGAAATCATTCTGAATTTTAAAGTTTGAGTTTTATACCAGAAAAATAGTGGAATAATAGATTTTGATAGTTTTTGAAATACTTGATTGTGTCCATAAAGTTTTTCTATGATGAGTGCTTATATCGATCTGGAGGAATAATATCAAGTAATGATTATTATCATGCATATGGCTTTTTTGGCAGACAGATCCTGCAAGGATGTTCCGCCTTGCCGTGAAACTCAATGTCATTTCCTATAACTGAACACTTCTTATTGGTTATATTGGCTTGAAGTTCAATAACTAAAAATTTCCACTTTCACTTCCATTCCCAGTTAATAATAATTATATTCTATTTTTCTCAGGTGTTAGATTTGCATTGAGAAACATCATTGATTAGAAAATTCTAATTATTATTATATTATTATTATTATTATTATTATTATTATTATATGAAAATTATTTTCATACTACGAAGTTCGAAATCAATACGAACCATTTTCTGAAACCATTTCCACATGAAAAAAAAATGAAAAAGTGTAATTATTAAATGCATAGACTACTGCCTGAAGTAATATTCTTACTCTATGAGTAACTTATTTTCCCAAAAACAGACATAAGCAGTATTCCAAATTTGAGTAACCTTTTTGTAATTTGCGAAATTTTAAATTTCCATTTTACTGATGAATACTGGATTCATTCTGATGTTTTCTTTCTCGTTCTCTCTATTCCCTTTCTACCAGCAATCCTTTCATCCATTTTAGACCATTTTTCCTATAGGTGTTTCCACTCTATATTTGCCTCCACCACATGTGAATATTTCTTCACATTATTGATATTTTTCGTTTAAAAAAAATGTATTCTGCATATAGACTGTAGAGTGCGAAGCGGATACTGATACCATAGAGTAAAGAAAAAAATATTTTTGTTTGATTATTTCTGTCATCTCTGCTGATACATAACTCTATATCTATGATTTATGTAATACATAATTTGAAAAATTCTGTGGTAGGTAACTATTAACTTTGAAATAAATCTACATATGTATAAATCACGAAGAATAATAATCATTCTTTCAATTATTAACTCTACAGAATTATTCAGAATAATTATCCCATCTTATAAAATTTGTATCCTCATATGTGAAAATTCAAAGACACCAATCTCCATACCGCAAAGGGAGAAAAGGGTTCAAAAAATATCAAATCACATCATTAATGCTCTATGTATTCTGCATTAATGAACAGTTTGTAGTGCATGAAAAACATGTCACTCGCAAGGTAACTTACAACTGAATAGATGGAAGGGGAAGCAAACATCTGACTGTTGACACTCTACATTCCTGACCACTATGATTTACCAATCTCACCCCATGTGACCATTTCTTGAGGGTTGTGTTGAGAAGGCCGTTAATGTCAACAACTTTCGACCTTCTATATGCATATAGTACATATGGTTGAAACTATAGTGTACTATGTTATGCTTTTGAAGGCACGGATTCAAGGATCCAAAGCTTCAAAGAACCTCACATGTTAACCGAAGCTTATTGTGTGTCCCAGTGTACTATACTATATAGTACATCATATGGTCGAAGGTCTCGAGAATCTATACAAATCACTTTTTAGTGCGTAGGAGTATTCTCACTTCTTGAGAGTATGAATGCCCTGCCTACAGCATTCACATAGAATATTACTGTGATGATATTACTTTTGGATGAAAAAAGGAAACAAATATTTGAATCCTCATTTACCCTTTTTAGTACGCGGAATTTTAATTTTGGATTTATACTCTAATAACTAATAGAAACTTTAAAGAATGATTCCATTATTGTGAATAAATCTGTATAATTTAGAAATTGAATACTCATTCTTCGTTCAGTACGTGGCAGTATATTAATTTTGAATTCATACTGTAATGAACAATAAAATCTTAAGTTAGGTTTTGTTTAGTTGAAAATAAATATTCTTCCTGAGTACTTCGAAGTACTCACATTTGCAAATTTGGATTCATACTGTGATAAAATAATGAAAACTTTAAATTAATGATTCCATTAATTTTAATGAATTGATAAATGAAGTATCGTGTAGTACCTATCAAAATGAAAAATATTTAAATTTATTTTTATCAATTTGGAAACATTACAATAGATGAATACAATGTATGATTTATAAATAATAGCGAAGAAAAAAAACACACTAGGATTCCAATCAACACATAAATTATTGAACTAAAAGTAACATGTTTTTAATCTGATAATGCCAGAAAAAACAAGGTTTGTGCGCTGGTATACGTAGTACTGCACTGATAGAGTTTATAAGGAAAATGGGAAAAATGAATGATCACAAAAGGAAAAATGTTAGTAAGAGAGAAAAAGAAAAAAGAGGATGAAAGGAGAATGAGAAAGAAAATTTCGAAAAGGTATGTATAAAGTGGTTTTAAATTACGGTACTACAAGATTTTAATGAATTCACCCTGCAATTTTATCCAATCCTCTATTACTTGCAAAGATGACTTTTAGATCCTGTTTATGAGGAAATTTTTCGGAATACAATTGATTAATTTACGGCATATATATGATCGAATTGCGTGCTACACACATTTTTAGGTCTGTTCGTGGAACAGGAAAAATGGTAGGCGAACGAAAACTATTTTGTACCATTTTACATGAAATATAACAGGTTTTTATTTTATTCATGTATACAATTAAATTCTTTACAAAAATTTGCCTAATTTTAAGTACTTTGAACTCGCTGTATAATAGAGAGCTTGGGTAGCGTCTTTGTTTGCCTATTGCAGCCCTGAAAATGTGACTGGTTCACTTCTATCTTTCTGAATTGGGGTCTTTAGAGCTCCTCCCCATAATGGGAGATGGCCTGAGCATAAGCAAAGTATACAATTTTAATAATCTAATTTTGTTCAACTTGTTCAATTTATAACATTTATGAATGCCATCAACTGAATAGTCAGATACTTGAGAGATGTTGGGTTAGAACACCTTCAAGAGCAAAGAATCAAGAAAATACCCATGTATAATAAATTCTAGTGAAGCGCTACATCCCTGTGTGGATTTGGTCTCAACAACTTGCATAAATTAGGTATATTTTTCTTTAAATTATAAAGCTAAATCAAAAGTAATATTGATATTCTATATTTCGAGATATTGTTTGGAAACATATAACAAACGCTATTGATGAATTTTTATAATAATTTTCAATATTTTTGGATGACATGTAATGTTTTTCTAGAAAAAATTGTTACTGTTCTCGAATTTAAATTTCAACAATTTTCATTAGGGTCAATGTAAATTTTTTCTTTAAATTTTCAAACAGTAAAATTTTTTTATGTCAAGAGGGGGGTATTTGTAATATTACATTTTTCTTCTCACATTGGAATCGAATCTTCAATTCGAGATCTATAGAACTTTATAGTAAATGTCAGAGTTATCAATAGACGGATAAACTTTTTGACGGAGAATTTATTATCGTAAATGTTTGTTGCATTGTTCCATGATGTCACCGAGGCAGGGTTAACAAATTACTGGATAAATGGTTTATTTAAATCGAGATATATATGAAAATTTAAAATAACATTTTCAAAATAAAGTTTTATTGAGAACAGATGTAGAATGTGAATTCTAAACTTATAAGTTATAATTTTTTGATGACGTGTCTGTGGAGATCGATATTGAACAGGGCGTTGGTTTCGTGACTTTCAACTTTGCTTTTCCCTTTCTTGCTTCTTCTGAAAAATGGTTTGCTACAAGTGTTGTCGTGGAGTTTTGCTCTAAATCATTTTCGTTTATTAATGTTTTAAATTGAGTTTTATATAAATTTTTGTGCTGTTTTATTCAGATTTAGCTGTTTGTATAGTAAAGCCAATAGCCACTGTGTTTCAACTGTAAACTAGATAAGTATTTTGGTTCGTAGTTACTTGAAATAATTGGGCTTGTAAGTTATTGTTCTTTGTATATTTCTGTGTTTTGCCAAAATTTCATCTGAAGATTATAAGTTAATTTGCTCTGAAAACTGGATTTCTCATTCAT
This sequence comes from Nilaparvata lugens, assembly GCF_014356525.2. Classification (NCBI taxonomy): domain Eukaryota; kingdom Metazoa; phylum Arthropoda; class Insecta; order Hemiptera; family Delphacidae; genus Nilaparvata; species Nilaparvata lugens. Next base: position 85,145,134 of record NC_052518.1, on the reverse strand, counting down.
AGGCAATAGATCCATTCACAGTTTATCAAGAATCTATTTTATTGGAGCCGACAACTATTCTTAGGTTGATAGGTGTTAAATGCTATTCCAACCGTTAAAGGAAAAATTGGTAGCACGGCAATTTATAATTCCATAGATATGAAATTTGAATCCCAATTTTATTTTGCCATAAATAAAAATGCATTTTGTAAACCTCACCTTAATAGAAGCTTTTCCATCTCCTTGCAATAGATACCAAAATCGAACACACCCCAGTGGTCCCCTTGTCTTGTCTTTTGAGCTTATTGGATGAAAATTGACAGACGTGAATTGACCAAGCGCTCCTCCTGCTGATTCGTATGATGTATATACGTAGCCATCTGAAAGCAATAATTTATTCAATTTATTATTAATTCAATCATACACGATATTTAATCATTTTGACTTATTAAAAATAAAACATAGGTGTATACATCTCATTCTTACGTTATGCATTTTTTATGCAGTTGTGCGGTTATCCTTCTGCTAAGGATGATGCCAATATAAATCTAAGACTTGTGTGTGGGTAATGAAGGGGCTAGTGGACGATTTCACAGCTAACTATTAGGTAAACATTACTAAGACAAACATTTAGTCATAAAATGCACAAATTATCGAGGATATGTGATCATCTTTGTCTTTCCACAATAATCACCACTTTAATATCACTTAAATTTCAAAATAGACATTGGGAGGATTTAGACCCCGTTGAAAATAATGTTTATTGCTTTTGATGTGTATTCAATGTTGATTATTTCGAATAATTAGCGTTGAAATTCAAAACTTATTAATTCAAGTGGTGTTCTAAGTAGCATTTGAGGATATAATAGAATTCAATAAAGGATTAAATTACTGTGAAATACAACAGGAACGAAAATAAAATTATTGCAGAATAGGCTAAAAATAAAGTTTGACGGCCAGAGTCATCGATAATGTTTTTTTGAATCTTTGTACATGTAGGTTATTCTTGAATTTTAATTATTCAATATAACAGTGACCTTTTACTCATTTATATACCTGTAGAGTTTACTGTTCTCCAATTCCAAGCTGCAGTTAAGCCATTTTTGAATCCACATGTATCTTTATTGAATGAGCATGTAATGTCGTAAGGAAATCCAGTCAATGGTCTGTTACCTAAAGTTGAAAAATAATAAAATATCATATTTTCGTTATTAATGAGACTTTATCATAACTCATTTGGGTGGAGAATCTTAAAATTAAATTAATTTTAATTCCCAGAGAGATTCAAATCAAAAACCAAACAGTTCAAATTGATTGAAATTGATTTTTTTGTGATTCCAACGAATCTTGACGTGCTTATTGCACGTGGGGCATGATTTGATTTATGCTTCATGCAGCATTAATTACTGCATACATAAACAAGGAGAACTGCTGAATAAACAAGGAACAAAATGAATCAAAATTGACGTGCAGTTGAATATTGATAAGGGCGTTAGTGCGTGTATAATGTAGAAAATAACAATAGACTTGTCAATATGTGTCACCTTTTGAATTCAATCAACGACTTTGATTCATACATGCCTTTACTGAGATTATTCAAAATTCAAAGGATTTGCATTGGTGCTAAATATGATTCTTCAATCTATACAATATCTATCACTCATTCACTATTGAAAATTTTCCATTTAATTTGAATTTAACCATGTCACTTTAAAAAATACATATTTAATGTATCTATAGTGAATTTCAACAACAAAAATTAGATATTTATTTGTAAAATGATATCGATTACTATACATTTTCAAGCCAATCACCTGTCATCGGCAAAATGTAAGTAAAAACATGTGTATGATATGTATTATCCGAAAATGAGTTATTAATGAGTGTGGTTAAACAATCAAACAAGGAAATCATAATTAGCTGGGATTTGTGTGTTTGGGAAAATAAAATACGGTATGGTATAAGTATAAGGAGAAAAATAAAAAATTCTTGATCGAAATTCATGCTTATTAAGTTTATGGGCTTGTCATTAAGTAATGAGCAATATAGATATATGTTTGATGGGTAAGTTATTAATTTATAATTTTCAATGTGTACTCCTCAATCATCTTCTCACAAAACACATTTCCATGTTCAATCGCCCACTATATTTATATCCAAATACTTCTTGAAGCTGAATTTATTAATTAATTTCATAATTAAATGATACAAATATGGTATACCAAACATCTGGTACCAGTACCGTACAGGTAAGATAGATACCCACCACACACACAGACTAATAGTCTTGTAGGGGGTTTCCTAAAATATAAATTTTATTGTGTATCATGTAGTTTTTGTAATTATTTTGGCAAATGAAAAGTTTTGATTGAATACTTTATTTTAACACTCTATAAATTTTACAAGTGTTGTGGGTGAAGTTGAGGCAATAAGGGCCTTATATGCACCATCTACGTTGAACTCTAAATTATGATTACTCCTCTTGTATATACTGTCGCATTCATTCTAAAGTGTTACATTTCTGGTTTAAACGATCAGTTGATTTATCTCTGTTTAGACTGAGATGTGCATGTGGGCCTGAAACAGCCTTCTCAATGATAGAATGGAGAGAGGGACTCATCAATTTTCACATGGGATACTGATATTTAAGAAAAACAAAAACAAGAATGAACAAGTGGGGACGTGATGCAGGAAAGCAGAACTGCATCGCTATAATGGTAGAAAGAGAAGTAAGATAGGAAGAGAACGTTGAGAGAAGAAAAGAGGTGTGAAAGAGGGTGGAAATGATATGGGAAGAGAATGCGAAACAAAGGAGATGGAACGCAATACAGTTTGAAGTGGGTCAAGTGTTTTTATGGCTTTGGGATGGACAATTTATTACTCTCCCACCAAACAAAAATCATCACCAGATAGGTCTGCTTGAACGCAAACTTCTTTAGTTTATAAAAACGCCGTTGATAAGCTGCGACATCTCTTCAGAATACATGGAAATCCACAAGCTGATGTTACATAAATGGTGTCTCAATCTTTCCTGTCCACTTAATTACAATAATTAAGGATGTAAACACGGTAATATCTTTAGAATGACTTTTTATTCGATGATCTGGTAAAGTTTGGACTGTAATGTTCACTATACCACTTAACTAAAGCGGGGAAAGTAGAATCATTATCAACAGAGGTTTTTCGTAAAAATCTTGACAGCCTTAAGTATAAACATACAAAGGTCTGGGAATTGTCAAAGCGATTGTACCACACAAAGAAGTTCATATTCAGGTCTGTTTCTAAACCCGTGGTCGTTTTCATCTCTATAAACATTTAGAAGTAAATAATGGCCGTTAGACAAGGATGATCAAGTCTTGAATTTTGGATGTACATCTTTGCTGTTATTCGAATTAATGTCAGAATTAAGACCTTTGTATGATATTTCTATAAAATTATATTCATTTTTATATCTGTATATTTTTTCAGTTGAAGTTGATTTTTTTACTTTCCTTGCCCTATTACCATAGGTAAGGAAAGTATTGCTTTCCAAAAAAAATTAAGGTACCCTAATTTCATATTTTCTATATGTTTCATTACTTTCCTTGCCCTATTACCATAGGTAAGGAAAGTATTGCTTTAAAAAAATATTGAAGGTACCCTAATTTCATGTTTCTTATACGTTTCAAGGTCCCCTGAGTCCAAAAACATGATTTTTGGGTGTTGGTCTGTGTGTGTGTGTGTGTGTGTGTGTGTGTGTGTGTGTGTGTGTGTGTGTGTGTGTGTGTGTGTGTGTGTGTGTTGTGTGTGTGTGTGTGTGTGTGTCTGTGAACACGATATATAAACTCCATTCCTAATCAACCGATTGACTTGAAATTTTAAACTTAAGGTCCTTATACCATGAGGATCCGACAACAAGAAATTCAATAAAATTCAATTCAAAATGACGGAAAAAATGACGGATAGTGGCTAAAAAACCATATTTTTTACGGTTTTCTCGAAAACGGCTCTAACAATTTTCTTCAAATTTATACCCTAGATAGCTATTTATAAGCCCTATCAACTGACATGAGTCTCATTTCTGGGAAAATTGCAGGAGCTCCGTAATATTCCTGAGAAGAATTTTGTTAAATTTCTATCACGATTTTCTCAAAAATGACTTGACCGATTTTTTTTCAAATTCATACCCTGTATTAGCTCTATTAACTGGCATGAGTCTCCTCCCTGGGAAACTAACAGGGGGTCCACCCCATCCCTGAGAAATTTACTTTGTAACCTCCTTCTCGTGCGTGAGGTAGGTACAGCAGTTTATTCAAAAGAACACATGTCGATATTATATTTGTAGAACAGCTATTTTGACAACTTTTAAAAAATTCTCAAATTTCATAATTCAAACAAAGGAAAATATACTCTGAAAACAATAACAATAGTATAATCATAGTTTTAATTATTTAGCCGCCAATCGGCATAATGTTATTCCCCGAAACTATCCTCGTTTAAGAATGAGGCTTATAGATCAATGAGCAAGGAAAGTTGTGTGAGTGTACCACACCAGATTTTTTTAAATTATGACTCAGCAGCTTTCTTAGTACAAGAAGTAAATAAGATAAAAATTCGAGAAATGATTCTTTGATTATTGATCATAAGGTTTTGAAATACAATTTATCTCTAGAAAAGTATATTATTATCTATAATGTTACCTCTTGAGAATTATAAACATCTAAGATTAGGAAAACTGTATGTTTTCCTTGTGCATATTAAGAATAATATCTTTTATACATTTAAAAATACACAAAAATGCAAATGAATCGACGGAAAAGATTAAAATGAGAGTATTCGAATAGAAACGGTACCATATTTTTAAGCTAATATCTATCAGCAAAATAAACATAACTAATAAGCAATTCATAAATGATATAAAACTATAAAAAAAAGAATAAAATAATAAGGTACAGTAGGGAGAAATTCATGATAATTTCATCTGGCACAGCTCAAGAAGCATCTTCATTAATTAGATGAAAATGCAATAATCAGAGAAAATTAGAACCACAAATTAATACTATTTTCACTTATAAGAAACAACTGAAAATAATATGGATAAAAATGTATTATAAAATAAAATCTAATAAGCAATTATCAAATCGATAAAAAAGTACCTACCGTACAGTTTATAATATTGTATGTTATTAATTAAGACACATAAATAGATAATAATATTAATCGGATAAACAATAAAAATAGCTTACATTATTAGTATATTTTTCAGAACAAATAATATAAAGTTGTTTTTAGGTCACAAAAGTAGTTCAAACCAACACAAAAGTAACGTAAAATGATGTCTTGTATTATATTTGTGAAATTAGTGGTAAATAATTGTGTACACACCTCTGCATTTGTACAGTTTTTGCAGCCTTTTTATATCACTTCCACTCAATCCTCGCTTCTTCCAGATGGGACCAATCTCTTCATAATTTCTCGCTTGGAGAGTGGGTGAGATACCATCCTGAGTTCAAAACGGAGAACATAAATAAATAATATGTGATAAATAATAATTATTAATCATATTTTGGTAACGTTATTTGGGAATAGTTTATTTTCCATAAAAAGGAATTTGACAAAATAAAGTTGAAAAGTATATGGATATTTCAGTTCAATTCTTGAGGTGTCTTTTTATTCTGTTGACAGCTAATCAACAAAACATTGAGTGACAATTTACAAAAAAATGTGTTATTTTGGATTTTGATTTCAAATAATAACTTTACCTTAGAGAATGCATACTCGTCGTACATCATTATAGATTTATAATCGAATCGCTCGCCCAGCATATCGACTGAGTTATCGTCATGAACTGCAAATGCTGTTTCGTATCCCTGGCAATATAAAAATAATCTATTACTTATGTTGGGTTATTCATGTAAAAAATTCTTTCAGATAATTTATGCAGATTGAATCAACTTTGATTAATATTATTTTAATAAGATTATATGGTAGATAAAGTATGAAAGGACTTTGTCAACACAGCCAGGTAGCCGAGGCGACTAAGGCGTTGCACCCTTCAGTCTGCTAGCGCTACCTGGTCACGGGTTCGAATCCCGCCGGTAAGCATGAACGTTTGATCATCTCATTAAATCACCCTCGTAACTTCCATTAACCACGCGCAAGCTAAAAGCTCATGTGAGCATCATCCGCAATAAAAAATTCAAATTAATGAACTACAATTCAGTGATTCTACATTACTAGAATACGTTCTAATACTCATTCTTTGTACCCACGTTTGAAGCTATAGGAATGATAATGTAAATACCAAATAAATGAATGTATAAAAAAGCTCAGTGTGGATGCTTGTTTCTTTGTCATCTCACATCACATTCTGACAAATCATCTAAGAGGCTACACATTTGTTTGTATGTGTACACACATACACATCAATTATTGAATTTTCTCTGTCCTTTAAACCACTGCGAAACCATACGCTCATATTGAAAGATTCTACTTCAACTTGAGTAGGTATGGCAGTTAAAATAATAGCAGTTTTTAATATCAAATCTTAGAAAGAAATGCTCTCCATATGCATAGACAGACAAAAGTTTCCATAAAGATCAACTAAAAATATTAATTGATCAACGACCAATCATTAATATAATTATACATAATCAAATTTGAATTATATACCGTGTAGGTCTATAGAGTATAAGATGACGTAAACTAAGTATTACATGCAGAGAAATGCTTATCGGGTTACATGGTTAAATATTGAAAAATTCTACAACTAATTATACCTAGTTGATTTTTATACACTTGGTTGTTTTTCACTCTCACACTTTTTAAAATTTGAGTGACCATTCTAATTTCAAGATGCTATTTTATCTTTAAGCCTATATTTGTGACTATTTTTATTTGGGTGTGTGTATATTTCATAAACATAGCCCAGTCCAACCCTTTTAAAAATAGAGCATTGTACTGAAAATTAAGTTGGATGACTTACCGGGATGATGTTACTCCAAAACACATAGATCCAACTATCGCGATCGGGCCGATTCATTTCATGCCAAAATCCAATTGAATGACCAAGCTCATGAACAATTATTCCAAAGTACCAGCACCTTTGGCCCAATGATAATCGCTGTTCACCGGAACCAATGCGGCCCACAGGTGACCAGCAGGCACCACTGAAAAAATAAACATTACACAATAAACACTAGCACCACTTGTTTTGTTCAAATTTTCTACCTCATAAGAGTAAAAACATAGTGTAGCAGAAAAGGTAACCGAGATGCTTAAAAATGTATAAAAACACTTCGTTGACATGGGCTACTTTTTAAATTAATAGAACAATATAAAATCTTATAGCATCCTTTATTTTTAAACTATTTTAAAGTTTTTTTTTAAAAATAAAGGGTGCTATAAGATTTTTTATTGTTTTATTAAAAATGTATATATCTAACATTGCTGCAATACCTCCACTTCCTTCCACCTTGCACCCTGACTTTGCCCTGCACTATACTCTGACACATTTGAATACATGCCTTACTTTTCAACACTCTCAGCTACCTTTTCCGCTACCCTTTACCCTTTTCCGCCACTCCACTATATTTTGACCCTTATTCAATACTCTATCTAGCTCCTATCATTAATGTTTGAGCTTTGTCAAAAACTATAAGACCAATATTAGTTTCAATAATTTTATTTTACAATTCACATTTTTCAGAGTATGAATGAAATGCATACATAGAGCGACTAAGCTTTGTTATAGTATAAACTGTATGTGATTTGGTCCAGTATAAATTTACAATTACTGTAACTGGGTCAGTCTGTTTCTGTAAATGCGTGATAAACGTGCCTTGATATTGAATGTTACAGAACCTTATAATTTAAATTGTTTTTATTGAGACTCCGTAATTATTGACAATAAAAACATCTTTCTTGGAATTTTGAGAATAATTCATTTAATTATTTTTGAGAAACATTAAATGTTTCTACCCAAAATTCAAATTATTGTGCTATCAACCACCTAAATATTTATACAATTGCAAATTGATAACATATTAGTTCAGATTTTTGTTTCATAATGTAGGCTATAATAAGCTTCTATTGCAATTTTAAAGTAACTCACAATTTTACTTTTTTTAATGATTAGTGAGTGTAATTTAGTTATTGAATTCAGGTTTTAAACAACCTGAGTTCAAAATTTCTTGTTTTCAGTGTTTGCATTGAAAATAGGACTCAAATTCAAAAGTGAATGAAACATAACTTACTTTCTGGACTAGTAGAGTATGAATCGAAATTCGGGAAAGGATCAGTTTTGGGCTGTGCCTGTTGGTCCTTCCTCAATAATTTTAATGAGTTATGTATTGTGTATCATTGGATAAATAAATATCATATTGAATTTATTCTATTTTGGGATTTGAGTGCATATTTTATTACAGTGGGAAAACTAACAAATAAAGTTAATCACTATAAAACAATACAAACCTGTTCTCAGTATTGAAAAATATGTGTACATAATTTTCTTCGCCAGTCCATTCTTTGAATCTGATGCAAGATTTTGCATGATAGTGGTTGAGTGCCTTGGCGAGAATTTCACATTGTGGTGACTCAGGGCATCCTAAAATATATTTCAACTGTACTGTTAAAAAAATCAACAATAATATCCAGGCATCCAAACCAAATATCTTGATTGAATAGAACACCAATGAGTCATTCTGTACAGGGATTTCTGTTATTGATGTTTTGAAAAAACAAACTTACTTAATTATGACATATTTTCAAAAAGCAATTGAGTCATTAAATTTCGTAGTCTTGTTAGTTCCAACTCTTTTTTTGCAGGAGCTATGATAAAGAGATGATATAATAATAACATAATGATAAGAGATGAGTGGACTCACAGTTTTAGGTGAATACCAAACCACCAGGAAGCGATTTTTCAACTCATGAATCATATTCAGAGGGATTGGCTCAAGTGGTCCCTTAGAACGGGAGTAGCAGGCGCATAATTTGTCAACTTATCTAAGCGATAGCTTAGCTGCGCGACCACTCAGTCAAACCGCTTCCCTTACTTACATTTGAAGAAACAACTTAAAATCCAAATTTTGAATCTATCGATATCCCTAATTCGTTGGTATGATATTATACACAGTAACAAAATATACATTTCCCCAATGAGAAATGTTGTACACTAGCTATGTACGGTAAAGTTTATTATATTTTGACTAAAAAAATGAATATAGTGTTGGATATCTTTATTAAAATAAACTGCTAGAAATTGTCATAAACAATTTTATTTTGATAAATTGATACAGTACGGAATCAATTCTTCACCGTTATCCACCCCTTGTAAATTCTCTAAATGTGTGGTTTCATTCAATAAACAAAATCTTCAACAAAAATTTCCATTTATAATTGATCTCAAAGAATTTCTTCATGCAAAATGATTTTCAAAAACAATAAAAAGGTATGCATAGGTTTAAATGATTAGGAGTGGAAAGGAATATTTTTCAGTAATAAGGAGATGGAAGCGGAACTGGCTGGTTCACTTGCTGAGGCATGGAGGCCTTCTTTTGACGGCAATGTTAGGGAGGTAGGGTGCTGAGGCGGAGGATAGTGAAGATGGTGGATGATGTCAGGGAGGAGGGAAAATACTCCTCATTGGACAGAGAGGAATGGAGAAGGAGGAATCATATACCTGCCCTAGGGCAGAATACTGATGATGATGATAGGTTTAAATGAAATTGTTCAGTCAACCATAAATTTCTAAAAAAATGTGTGTGCATTATGGAGTTTACTTAAAAAAATCGATCAATCAACGGATTTAAACAAAAACAATAAATCTTTTGATACTTACCAACATTATCATCAACTTTAAAAACGACTGCACCATAAGGCCAGAGTAAGTCAGGATCAGAAACTGCGTTTTTCCCTCCCGGTTTCTGAAATATAGAATAAAATACTGCTTTATTTTCAACGGTTTTCATGACAGTTATATTCGAACTACGAAATTTATAGTTTATTCAGAAATTAATTAAAATTGTGATGCTGCAGCAATGAATGAGGTCTACTCATTAGCACATAAATAATCAGAAATATTTCTCAATTCGATTTTCTGTCCAAATGCTGTATATAAATGATAAGTATAGGGCCTACAACTTTTAAGAGGCGTGGGTTATTTGCTAGATGACTGAGTTAGTTAATGATGACTAACTATGATTAGAGGTGGGTCCAACCCTCCAGAATTTAAAAAAAATGCAAGTCGAATCAATTTAATGATAAAGTACATCTACTATCTATTGAAATATCTTTATGTGACTGTTGTGTCTTGTTTTTGAAATCAATGATTTATTTCATGATGCACAATGAACTCATCAATTTTTATCTTTCTCAAATGTCTTTAATAAAATTATTCTCATGATAATAAAACAGATTGAGAAATACCATGTGTAAAGAATATGCTTTGGATCCTCTTAAACCAAACATTTTTATTAGTTAAAAAAATACAATTTTAATCTTGGACTATCATAGCCTAGTCTAATACTCTCAGATTATAATATGATTGATGATAATACTGATTGTCATTATCTACAATATATTTTCAAAATTTATTATCAGCTCATCCCTAGGCGTCAAATCTGCAAAACCGTAGAAACCAATCCGAAAAAAATTCAACTAAAAGATACATTTTCTCTGGTTCCAATTCTTTGTCAAATATTAAAATTTTTCAAATAGAATCCATTCTCCTCAAAATAAATTTTTGTTTTACTGGAAATTGGAAACAAGAATTTTAGATTGTGTTTGTATGCTTCAGTACTAAATAAAAAATATACTGAATGAACAAAACACATGAAACTCATATGATTTTTCTCACCCATGAATAATAAGAAAGCAGAGAATGTTATGAATTTTCCTCACTTGATTTCAGAAATGCTGTGTGAAGCAATTAGTAGGCATAAAAAAATTATTCAAACGTAATAGAGATTAATTTTAGTCAAGCCAACTTATAATTTTGGAATCTCCATGGCAATGATTTTCCCAAAACAGTACTCACCATATCAACACGATTATCGACCTTATATAACTAAAAATATTTTTAATAAGATTATTTAATAAGGAAATGTAAAAGGAAAATTAGCGATTTAATTGTTCTTGTAATTATTGACTGTTGACACAAAATTTAAAATTCTCAGGTTTGTGATATTTCATGCCATAAAGATGCTATGAAACTGAAATATCTACTGGAGAGATATTTTGAATATATTTGAAAGATATTTGAACCACGTTCAAAGCTTATTTGGAGTGGTTGAATATTTTGAATTTTCACAAATTACATTTCACCCACATTACAATAATGAAAAAAGTATTCCAAACTGTAACAAAGAGACAAAGTGAAAAATGTATAATTTGCTAATAAAAACATTCGAAGATTAATTAGGATAAAAGAGGTAATAGAAAAAGCGGGAAGCGCGAATATATTCTGATAAAAGAGGTAATAGAAAAAGCGGGAAGCGCGAATATATTCTGATCTGTTTTTTGACACATTTGTCAAAACTTAAATACCTTTTGCTTGGCTGTTGTTTAAAAAGGTGCTTGACACAGTAGTCACTGGAAAGTTACAGTGTTATATGAAAATAAATAAATGTTGAATAATTCATTAATTCAGTAGGGAATTGATAAACCTTATAATAACATCCATTAATTTATCGAAAAATGTTTTTACTCATGAATATGAGCTATAGTTATGATACTTTTTTTAAAAATTAGGTAGGCAAATAAATGAAAATTTTTGCAAGTAATCTGGTCATTTTTTTACGGTGTCGGAGTATTGCATATTATTTATTGGAAAATATGGTAAAGTTAATTAGTTTCAGCTTTAATTGTTAATCACAACTATAATATTAAGTTTAGTCAACATAGTAATATAATTGAATCAAGAAATAAAAGAATAGAATTATGTGATTTGTTTGTATTTTCCTCATCTATCCTATGTTGATGTAAGGTACTTATTGTAAGAATAAATAAATAAATCATAAATATTCACCGGTGCCTTCTCCATGAAGATATCACCCTCGAAGTATTTTCCATACAGTGATTTGTCAGTACCAGGCGGAATAGGGTAGTGTTTTCCACCCAATATCAAATTTTTCCCAGTACCATTCTGAATATTCTTGTAGTCCTCTTTCACGGGTAAACTGTATGCTGATAGGAAGAGAGTTGCTAACAACAGTAAACTGGATAAATGACGAATGGACGAAGGAGCTTCAAGAAAAATTGTCCAAGTCAGCTTCTGTTGAAAAAAAAAACATATTTATTCATTCTCCACAAATTTGGGACAGTAATAGTGCAAACAAATTTTCTTAAACTCACAATCACAAAACCACTTACAAGAAGTAATACATAAAAAAAGAAGAATGATTCGTTTTGTTTTAATGAATAAATAATGATTGAATGAATCTTTAAGTGTTATTCACAAATAATAAGAGCAATAATACTTGGTTGTGATACATTTTAAGGTACATTTTCACCGTCGTCCCAGGATTATAATTAAAATTATGTATAAACTATTATAAGTTTGAAGTAAATCATTGTTAATGTTTTCAAGATACAATAATATTGATTCCTTGTTATTATTTATATTGAACATGTTGAAAATTGTCTCTTATTAATTACTATTTATATCTGATAAGATGATTGGTTGATGTGGTGTATTTCGTTCTAAACTGATGTAAACAATAAAACAATTTGATTTTGATTTTTACAAATTTGAAAATTAGAGAATTATTCACAAAATTCAATCTATCAGAGTTTCTTTTGAGAATATTACGTTTTAATGAAAATTACCACAAAACTATGAATTACAATACAGTTCTGATATTGTATTTACCAATAAATTGAATTATGAATTTATTATTGAAATACATTACTAAAGCTTGTGAATGGGAGACAATCATGACCATAATGCGGGGATAGAGGCACAATTTCAGATATATAAATTGCTTCTATTTAATTGAAAATAATATAATTATATTATGTGATTATGTTTGTATTTATCCCATTTATCGTGAAGTGTACTGTACGTATACTGTAGACATTCATACAATCCTTATATACTGACATAAAATATCTACCTGATACCACCATACTGTATATATGATAAAGCAAACAGTTTGTTGAATTTCAAAAAAATTCCATCATAAATCACATTTTACACAATAAATTTTTAATGCAAATGGAGCATTCCAGGTGTGATTTACAGCAAGTGTTTCGAGGTGTACCTCCTCTGGTAGAACCTTAACATTGTTAAATAAGATATATGGCTAAAACTTGCCAATTGCATGTCTTAAAAGATATAGCAATAATTGTATGTTTGTTATGTAGTTATGGAATAGAGGCGATTAAGCCCAATTGCTAGGACACTTATTGAATCGAATTTACCATGGTCCGTTAGGTTTAATAAGTGTCCTACAAACCGGGCCTTAGAGAGCTCATTAAAAAAATAGAATAATTATTTTTACTCACCATTTCGATTGAGATCTTGATGTGAACTGATGTGTTATTTGATTAAAAATAACTTACGTATAAATAAACTATTATTTTAAAAGTAACTCCGAATTAATAGTGTAGAGAAATGTATGGAACAAATATCAGAGTTGATTTTTTGTAATCGAATAACAGAAAATGATAACTGGGATTCAGAGTTGGTGAACCACTGAGCACAGAATAAGGTACACCACCACATTTGTTGTCTTTATATACTTGAAGCAGCCACATTTTCTTCCCCTCTCATCAAGGACTCAATACAGACCCTGAAATTTGATATCAGATTGGAGCAGAAACAGGTCAAATCATAAGCATAGACTTTTGTGATGAAAGACGATCACGCATAATTTCAATGTGAACTGTACGCATGAAAATTGTGCTACTCACTACTCACTACGCATCGCTGTTGGCAAATGCTGCCTATTGTTTTCCACAGCTTATTAGTATTCTGGGCATGGTCTGTGATGATACCGTCTTTAGCCACTCAGTCACACTGGAAAGGGAATTGATAGATTTGACTGTGCCTGGTGGCATTGTCATGTTAAAAACTTGATTGAATGTTTGACTGGAAAGATTTGGGGAAGTATTGGAAAATTCCGCGGATTGAACTTCCAATTAATGATGACATAGGGATAGCTCCAAATTGCCGATTAATATTTCATTGGATATACCTATAGTAATACATGACATGGTTTATTGAAAGAGAGGCATAATTTGTTATTATTTTTGCTTTTTGAGTTAAGTGAGTTAAGTGGAAGAGGGAGCTCTTATTGCCTCAACTTCGCCCACATCACTTTTTGTAATGTTATAAAGTGCAAATAAAATACATTTATCTATCTATCTATCTTTTTGAATATTATCTGGGGGTAAGTTTTTGACATGCTACGGTATATATAATAGCTTATGTTGATAATATTAAACAAATGAAGATGATGTAGATGAAACAGTTTCTCTTATAAGAAACATTTCTTGAAGAATATCTCTCTTTTCAATAGCATGTGGGCATTATAAAAGTCGTAATAAATTCATCGTATATGCTGGTAAAGTGTTGCTAGATTTCTCTCAAAATTGCAGAATGTTAGCAACAGATCCATTGACTAAACACAGAATAAAGCTCATCCATGATAACTTGACAACTCAACCAACAAGAAGTTCTATGAACCATTCAAAATAAAATGTTAAACCACATTGCAACGCATCTTGAAGCCAAATTAGAGTTGGATTACGTATATCAAAATGAGAGGGAGTTAGAAGGACTAGGAGTATGGTAGCTATAGACATTTTGCACCTACTACAAGACAAGACTGAACTAAAAAAAGGTTAAAAATGAAAACGCATGAAATGAAAACACTTTTGAATTGGAAATACTTACTTTGACGACGTTTCGACCTGTTGTCGGTCGGTGACTTCCTTCAGACTGAGGAAACGTTTGATCATCTCATCAAATCACCCTAGCACTTTCCATTACGCACGCACTATCATAACGCTCATGCCTCTTGAGGGCATCATCTGCAATAAAAAAGTTCAAGTTGATTGTGAAAAAATTAGTATCGTATTTGAATAAAATAAATAAGGTGGAGTGTATATACTGATATACTATTATACTACATTATATAATATTGAGTACAGTATGCTGTTGTGGAGTAGAAATTTATTTATCACATTGTGTACAAATGAACGCATCAGCAAGGCCTAAACTGTTTTATCAAGTCTGATATCAGAAGATCAATTTTAAAGTTTATATTAAATAAGTACACCGTAGAAATAAAAGACACAGGTATAATAAAATAATTGTAAAATATTAAATTTCAAGGAAACATTTATGTTATTAAATAACTTTAAACAATAAAGGGAAAAAAGAACAAACGAAGTACGTAGGGTATAAAATATATGGGATAGCATTGACAAACGAGAAAGATACGGTTCGGTTTTAAAATCAATAAATAATTACTGAATATGTAGGATAAGAATTTTATAATGTGAACCTATAATGATTGGGAAATTGTTTAACTTTTTTACATGTTGGAAAATATATATTGCGACTGAATAAAAATTACTGAATATGTAGGATAAGAATTTTATAATGTGAACCTATAATGATTGGGAAATTGTTTAACTTTTTTACATGTTGGAAAATATATATTGCGTCTGAATAAAAATTACTGAATATGTAGGATAAGAATTTTATAATGTGAACCTATAATGATTGGGAAATTGTTTAACTTTTTTACATGTTGGAAAATATATATTGCGACTGAATAAAAATTACTGAATATGTAGGATAAGAATTTTATAATGTGAACCTATAATGATTGGGAAATTGTTTAACTTTTTTACATGTTGGAAAATATATATTGCGACTGAATAAAAATTACTGAATATGTAGGATAAGAATTTTATAATGTGAACCTATAATGATTGGGAAATTGTTTAACTTTTTTACATGTTGGAAAATATATATTGCGTCTGAATAAAAATTACTGAATATGTAGGATAAGAATTTTATAATGTGAACCTATAATGATTGGGAAATTGTTTAACTTTTTTACATGTTGGAAAATATATATTGCGACTGAATAAAAATTACTGAATATGTAGGATAAGAATTTTATAAATTATTAAGAATTTTATAATAGCCCAGTCAAATAGTCGTTATAATGCGGCCCGACCAAACAATAATTAAGGTAATTGATTTTATTGTTTTAATCGGTCCATTTGGGTATTAGTAAGAGTAATCTATGGTTTCTCACCAAAATTTCTCAAGGCATAACTTTTGGCAGCCTGAAAACCAAGATATTTTGATACTTTATTCAGTTTTTTCACTACATCTCCAAAACCAATTGTTCAATTGATATTTTTATTCTTTTTTTATGAGCATTAACTTCTCTACAATTTTCATCCCCTAAATGTTCTTCTATCTCCAATAGGAAGCGAGTTATAGCTTGTTGAAAATTGTTAATTTTTTTCAACTTCAAATCGCTAAATCTATGTTTTTTTCCTTTTCACTTCTTATAAAGTGGTATGTGGTATTTTTCGATCGTAATTAGAGTATTACTAAGTTGTCAATACAATCACTAATGATAGAGTTGGAACAAAAAAGGTATATTTTAGGGTGGTGATTTAATTTATGAGACTAATGATTTGGCGCTAACTTCTTTTGGGTGAATTCAGACCAACTGCTACTTGCTAAAAACGGTCATTGTTGGAAATAAAAAGTGCACGTTATACAGTGTTATAGTGTGAAAATAATAGAGTATTCACTAGAGTAGATTTCATAAAAATAGTCCAGTTGAGGATGAAACAGCAGAGTGCCTCCTCAACACCCCCTCTCCCCCACCAAAACACCAAACGACGTTAACAATTCATCAGGTTTAAACATGAAATATGAATGTACTTTTATTTATAATCTGCTGATTTGGAAACGTTGCATCAACTCTCACTGGACTATAAACTCACTCTTAGGTAAATAATCCCTACTCCAGTAAGAACTATAAAATCTACTCTAGTGGTTACTCCAGTTTTGAGGAAGTCATACCTATTATTACTGCCTCCGTGGACGTTTGGATGGGCCAGGTTGTTTGTTGTTTATCTCCTGGTGCTCTGCCGGCCTCATTGTCATCATCATTTTCAGGGTTGCCTGAGTCCGGGGACAGGTCATCTTCATTCTCAAGGTTTGCCACCACCATATTTTCGCAGTTTACCCCATCGCAATTTTTGCAGATGGGTGAACATTTCAGTCCTGCTTTGATGCATTTATATGCCCTACTGCATCCAGTTTTACATTAGCAGGACACAATGTGCTGAAGAGACTCTGGTGCAGGCTGCTGTGACATTAGTGAAGGCTGAAGAACACTGCTATCACCACTCACAGAGCACCAACATGTTTCAGCTTGCTGTCAAGATTGGATTAGGTGGCAGAAGTGATGACGTACAGCATCCTCAGTTGGTGGAAGTCTTGGGAGGCTATGTTTACTCCTAAAAGCAGACTTGGCAGAGAGTTAAGTCTTGCACCACTGTACAGAATCTTTAGAAAAGTTTCTCCTGCATCCACCACCTCCTGTTGGGTTCCATTAGGTTTGTTGAAAATGCTTACTGTGTCCTCCAGTTGTGGGTGGGTTTTGAGTGTAGAGCATAACTCCAATTTTCCTCGGCCGAAAAAGGCAGATGTTGTGTCACAACCACTTTTGGTGTAAATGGAGAGTATGTGGCTGTGGTTGTACTTGTAGGATTGAGGTGAAATAGCATAAAAATTATTATTGTAGATTTAGCAAGCATTTCATCACCATTTCGTTGAATTCTAGAAGTTTACATAACTTTCTGTGTAATTTATAGTAAAATAACTTTTATTTCACTTATTATTGAAATCTAGGATCCAAGCAAAAATACTAAGTTATCTATTTGTATGAATTAATCTAATCTGATCTTTAACCACACACATCATCCCTCTTCTGTTGATGAAAAATAAAAGCACATTCATATTTCATATTTAAACCTGATGAATTGGTAACGTCGTTTGGTGTTTTGGTGGTGGTGGGGGGGGGGTGTTGAGGAGGCACTCTGCTGTTTCATCCTCAACTGGACTATTTTTATGAAATCTACTCAAGTGGATACTTTATTATTTTCACACTATAACACTGTATAACGTGCACTTTTTATTTCCAACAATGACCGTTTTTAGCAATTAGCAGTTGGTCTGAATTCACCCAAAAGAAGTTAGCGCCAAATCATTAGTCTCATAAATTAAATCACCACCCTAAAATATACCTTTTTTGTTCCAACTCTATCATTAGTGATTGTATTGACAACTTAGTAATACTCTAATTACGATCGAAAAATACCACATACCACTTTATAAGAAGTGAAAAAAACATGGATTTAGCGGTTTTTCGCAAAGTTGAAAAAAATTAACAAGCTATAACTCGCTTCCATACATTTAGGGGATGAAAATTGTAGAGAAGTTAATTCTCTTCAAAAAAATAATAGAACAAAAATATCGATTGAACAATTGATTTTGGAGATATCGTGAAAAAACTGAAAAAGTACCAAAATCTCTTGGTTTTCAGGCTCCCAAATGTTATGCCTTCAGAAATTTTGGTGGGAAACCATAGATTACTCTTACTAATACCCAAATGGACCGATTAAAACAATAAAATCAATTACCTTAATTATTGTTTGGTCCGATGTACTATTTGATTGGGCTAAATGTGAACCTATAAAAATTGGGAAATTGTTTAACTTTTTACATGTTGAAAAATATATATTGCGACATGTTCACAAATTTCTACGTATTTCTTGAATAAATTGAATAATCATCAATACCTTCTAGAATGTTTCAGAATTCACACAAATACTACCTAATCTTAAGAGCTCAGTTTTGAATATGTTTTTAAAATTATCTGAACTCTTAATTGCTATCTATTAAAAGATTATAATGTTATAATATGCAGTAGCTTCTCAATTTGAAATGGATACAAGTGACACAAAATAATCAAAAGCCTACCTAATAAATAATGATTATATTTTCAAGCCCTCTTCTGATATTGTGTTCTTCATATGGTGTTCTTTGCCCTACAGCCCAACTTGAACTTATTGGAATAGGCTGCTTTCAAGGCTAGCCTGAGTTCAAGTAGTCATTATGCAGGTATGATAAAATAATTGTAAAATCTTAAATTTCAAGGAACCATTTTCATTCTTGGTATTTTCTATTGAAAAAATTCTGTTTAATATCACAGTTTGTTGATTGATTAATATATTTATATTGAAAAGGTGGTTTACAAAAAGATTTATTCATTCTTTCACTATAAGCAAAGAAATAAGAATGAAAAACTGTAGCCTACTGTTTACTACATAAATCCTACATAGGATAAATCCTATGCAACCTACTTAAAAGGTTGCCTAATCGGGCATATAAGCAAAAGTAGGATACGGTGTGTACGCAGAATCTTTTAAGTTATTTAAACAGGCCAATGTAATAGAGTCATTGCTTGTTTTGGAGCAAAGCATTATCATCTTCAATGTGTTTTAGAACAGATAACACTGAATATTTCATTGACTAAGTCTTTAACACGATTACATCCAAAATAGATTTTATTTGCAATGCACATGTCAATTTCCAGAATGTAGGCTGAGTATGCGCTATCATCATACCAGGTATGTTTTCAACTGCAATAGGAACATATACATGTATTTTACTTGAGCTCAACATATCATATATCAATATCGAACTTGATCGTTATAAAGACAGAAATATATTGCTGTTGCTAAAAGATTTTAATTGAAATTGAAATCCATTTACACAATAGTAATACTTTATAAGAGCTTATTAGGGTGATGTGACACCAGGTCGGACGCGACACAATAGGACAAAAAATGCACTGCGCATATGTTGGGATGCTTCTCGTGTCACATTGTTTCACCTACTCCAATGCTAAAGCCTTCCCACTGAGCCGGAGCGGTCATTTGTTCGTTAATGTCCGGCTTGATATGACATCGCCTTTTTCAACCCGTCATTGAGCACAGCGTTCCCCTTTGGTAACATTTTTGTTTAAAATTATTCAAAGTTTAATTTCCCTGGAACTTCATATACTAGCTGTCAGAGTACTTTGGAGGTGTGTACATTCTTCATTAAGTGTCATGCTAGTAAGCTTTTATGTCACTTACATCGTGTAGCACATACCTACAACAGTTTGCCAACCCATTATCAATATTGTTATTTATGTACCACTGTTAATTTTGCTAAATTTATCCCAGTTTTTTGTGACTTTCTGGGGCCCGTTTCTCGAAAGTCACAAAGTACATAATTCACTATAGTAAATATCAACAGACATGTTACTTTTTTTTAGCAAAAATCACTTGTCCTTTTACATTGACAGTGTCAATACAATGTAATCTTCCAAACTGAGATTTTTTTGAAATTCACTACCTAGTGATAGTTACCTCTTATTTTTATGATATTCAATTATTTACTTCAATAACCGGTTATCATCACTAGTGAAATCCGACCAAAATTTTCACTAAAATCAATATGTCATATTTTAAAATTTACTATGTCATATTGAATTTAGTGAAAATTTTGATCGGATTTCACTAGTGATGATAACCGGTTATTGAAGTGAATAATTGAATATCATAAAAATAAGAAGGGACTATCACTGGCGAATTTCAAAAAATCGCAGTTGTTTGGAAGATATATTGGCATTGTCAATGTAAAAGGACAAGTGATTTTTGCTAAAAAGAGTAACAAGTCTGTTGATATTTACTAGTGAATTATGTACTTTGTGACTTTCGAGAGTACTAATGCTTTCTCGTGACTTTTTTATGTGAAACTAAATTTATGAAAGTGAATCATAAAATAATAAATTAATTAGTAACATATGATTGAGGGTTGAGAATATTAATATTATGCCACTATTGAAACACATGATGTCTTTTAAAAGTTTAAGTCACTATATAAACATATGATGTTCCCAAAGTAACTACTGTAGTTTATTATTATATGCAATAGTAGCAACACTACGAGATGGCATTAAAATAATTTCAGACAGGGCTCATTTTTTCTTGCTGAGGATAATGATGTCCAAATGAGTTCTAGAGGCTTGTGTGTGGGTAATGAGACGGATGATGAGAGATGAGTGGACCTGCAGCTTTAATTGGGTTCCGAACCACCGGGAAGCGATTTTTAAAAACTCATAATTGGTAGCCTATTTAGAGGAGTTCAGATATTAAAATGGCCACCCTTATGTACCTAATGTCACCCTGATGTAGTGAATTCAGTCACCGGTACCGCTAAAATCTATAGGTAAATATGTCATAGCTTGTGATTTTCGAGAAACAGAGCCATGATGTAACTTTTTTTATAAGAGAGACTAGATTATAAATTGCTTAATTATATAGATTTTAAGAATAACGGAAAACAATTAGCTCTGTGGCCGCTCTGATAAGCTATCGATAAGTTGAGATATACACATGCGCCAGATACTCCCGTTGTAAGGGTGAACACTTGAAGAGCTGTCTCCTCTAATGCTATGTTCTATGCTTGAGTTAAAAAAATCACCTTCCGGTGGTTCGATACCCACCTAGAGCAATGTAGGTCCTCCACTCATCTCTCATCACTTGTTCCATTACCTATGTACAAACGTATATAATATAGAGCTCATGTGAGCATCACTCTAACAAGAAATAACTTATTATTAGAAATAACAAATCAGTTGAAAATATAAAGAATAATTATGTACAGATCTTCCTAATATTTTAGGAATGGAGAGAATTATGAGTTTCCACTTTGAATTTTACTATTTATGTATTCTTATACTCGATCTATTACAAAATAAATATAATTAAATAAAAATACTAGGAAATTGTCAAAAACCACAGATTTATTGATACTTAGAAAGACCGGTTTCGGTTGTTACACCATTGTCAATCTCTACCAGACAATGGTGTAACAACCGAAACCGGTCTTTCTGAGTATCAATAAATGTGTGGTTTTTGACAATTTCTTAGTATTTTTATTTAATATGAATAATTACCACAATATCAACTGTACAGAAAAGAAATAAATAAAAACTATTTCTTGCGAGTAAAATACAGCTGCTGTTTCATGAATTGGGCCTATGTAATATTTCCATAATAAATTTTCATGCAAGATAAACACGAGGAAAAGTTAAAAAATATGATAAAGAAAATATTGGTAAAAACAATAGGTGAACACCGTCTATCAGCAGTATAATGTTTTTTGATGTTGATCAACAATAAATTCTAATTAATTTTAACTAGCCTATGCCTATGCAATCAATATACATTATTTATTTGTACGTAGATACAGCTAAGGCTTATTTTTCTTGTAGCCACTCAAGACTATATTGGAAAAAATACTACTTTGAATTGTCAAAACCACTGATTTTATAATTGAAATCAGTAGTGTTAA
The DNA here is from genome assembly GCF_014356525.2 of Nilaparvata lugens. Classification (NCBI taxonomy): domain Eukaryota; kingdom Metazoa; phylum Arthropoda; class Insecta; order Hemiptera; family Delphacidae; genus Nilaparvata; species Nilaparvata lugens. The sequence continues at coordinate 85,122,723 of NC_052518.1, read as the reverse complement.
CGTTTCCAAGTAGTTTTTATTGAATATGGATTGGATATCCAACACAATTCACTTCCACATGAAAACTGAAAGCTTGCAGGCTTTAGTTGAATAGGTATAGCCTATATATGAGAATAAAAGTATTTTTATAAAAAAAAGTTCGCAATAATTAAATCTTAAAAAATATTAGCAAGATTTTGAAAAAAAAGATTGAAGGATATTTATAGGATGCATGCTGTTTCATAAAATTCCTAAAATTATAATATAACTAGATATTATATTTTATTGATTTGTTCTTGCTACCAGTTGCAGAGAAAAATAAGAATAAAAATAAATACACAAACAAATAATAGGAATGTTCCATTCTGGGTATTGTATTATAAAATATTACAAAGCTTCAATTCCATAATATTGTAAGAAAAAAGGTCACATACATGTCCAAACTAGTGCGCAAAGTGACACTTTGCATCACCGAAAGAAACGTTTACTGGTTTCTTGGGTGCAGCAGAGCAACTTTGCGCAAGTATTATACATTAAATTTTACCTACAGTTACTATTGAATGTGAAAAGTGAGTAATTGGGAGTAAAAATGTCCTATAATTCATCAAATGTTTGTCTGTGTAATTTTAAAATCAATAAAAAAATTAATTATTTGTAAAATGAATAATTCAATTTTAAATTATAAATTAGTGTACAGATCACAATTTCTTCTTCTGCACCAGACCCCATTCAACAGCACTTCTCAAAAAATTCTGAGGAGAATCTTTCTCTCAAATATGCTTATCAGGTTCTCATCTTATCCGATCTTGTTAGTCTTATTAAACATTTAATCACTTGAAATAATGAATAATTAATAATATTTATAATATATAATTGAATATATTTTCAATATACAGAGTGGCCCATAAGTCAATTGACAAAGGTGTATTAGATTAAAATTGCTAGCGTCAACTAACTTATGGGCCACTCTGTGTCATAAATAATAATATTTTAATATTTAATCAATTATTATTAATTCAACTATTCAACTAATTCAATTTTTTTAAATTGTAATATTATGAATTTATTAATAAATTTTAAATAATTATTTTGTAAAAATGACACGAATATTCTCCACTGAAGTTGAAAATTTTCAGCAAAAAAGACTGTGGATGGTATGAAACCCCTAACCACTTCAATCTTTTGTTTACCGTACCAGTCCAACACGTAATCAGTGTAAATGTAAAATGTAATTTCCAAATTAGATGTGAGTCTTTCTTTTATCATTGGGCTCAAGGTCTCCATATTGTATATGATAAGCAACAGGGAGGTTATTTATGACACTATCATCCTCATTAATTGATATCAGTATCAATAAGCATTTTTATTAGTGAGAGAGCAAAATGTATAAATAATAGTAAAATGTCTGCTGTTCAGACTGCATACAGTATGGGGAAGGCTGCCATAGCAAGAGAGCTGCACAAGCCCACTCATCGGAACTATCCAACAAGGATGGTCACTGTCAAAGGACTTGATGACCTCTATCAAGCTGACCTTGAAGATAATTTCATATTCACGTCATATATACAAGTTATATAAGTATTTTATTACAATTATCAATTGTCTCAGTAAGTATGCACATGCTGTACCAATAAAAAATAAGTCAGCTGATGAAGTGGTCAAGGCAATGCAACCTATGTTGAGACAATATCCAATGAAACATTTGCAAACTGATGATGGTAAAAAATGGTTCAATTCAAAGTTAAAGCATCTTCTGCAAAAGTATAGTATCAATCATTATTCAACCTTTTCTGATGAAAAACTTTAATGGTGGAACGATTCAAATGTGGGTCAAATTCACTGAACGAGGGACCTATCACTGGACAGATATTTTAACTTTACTTCTCAAAGAGTACAATGGCAGGATTCATCATACAATAGGTATGAGACCAGTAGATGTTGATGCGAAGCATGAAGCAATACTAGTTTCAAAACTTGATAGACAGCGCCAAGAGTATCAAGAGATATGCTTTAATTCCATCAGTATCAAGAGAGCTCGAAGGATAAGGTTGGAGACAGGTTTCATCGAGGTCCTCATCACAATATTGCAGGTGACAAGATTAGAATCAGCAAGTATAAAAATACTTTTTGACAAGGAATTTCTACCCAATTAGTTGAATGAGCTGTTCACAGAAACACGTGTGTGACCCATAGTGACTATATTAGAGGTGAGGAATAGAGGTGACCCTGTACAAGGAGGATTGATTCTATTCAGAATGAATTGTGAAAACCAAAGTACCAAGTGTTTTTAAGATTGCCAAGGTGTTGTTGAGGAGAGGAGACAAGGTGCTGATGCGTTGTGAAGGGCATGAACAAAGTCACGACTCGACTGATCGATTGACAAAAGTAATTTGATCTAGTATGAAACATGTTGTGCAGCATTAAAACATATATAAAGTGATTGACTTTGGTAAGAGGCTGTGGTCTGGAATTGGATAATGGGCAGCGGCATCATATGCCTCTATTCCCCAACCATGTGAGATGTAGTATATATAATTTGGACCATCAGACTGTGGTAAAACCAATCTACTTTTCAACATGCTTTTTGACCATGAAGGAATATGTTTCTCAAACATCTACCTTTTCTCAAAAACCACATTCCAGTCTGAGTAGCCTACAGTTGCTATGTACAATCATTATGCAAGGACTGGGCAATAGAATAGATTTATGCTGAATGTGATACAAGTAAAGAAATGCCAGCACCACATGGGGGGCTCATTAGTATATGGGTCTGGGTCGCGGAATCCAGCATTGAGACCTACATAGGCCTAAATCGATAGGGGAGGTCAAGACTAGTTCAACATTGTATCACATTGTTGTCGATTTCGAAAGATTAGCTGAACACAAACATGGTGGGAAGGTGGAATTTTTTAATCTATTTTCACTAATATACATCACAGTATTGCAAAAAAGTGCAAATTTTTGCTTTAAAAGAGGTTGAATTATTTACATGATGATTGATAGGTATTTCAAACTATTGGATAATGTAGAATGATAAATTCTGAAGAGAAAATTTTCAGTCACTTGATAACCTAAACTCAAAATTTTTCGAGATAACTTATTTGGAAAAATAAAAAAATGTTACACTATAGGCCTACTTTTCAATTATTATTATATACATTTTTGCTACCATCAGTGAGTCCAAATCAAATCAGTCCTATTTTACGCATGGTTAGGTTAGGCTTGCTTAGGTCAGCTAACCTCAAAACTCGTTAAAAAAATTGCACATTTTTGCAATATTTCAAAAACTACTGAAGCTACGAACTTGAAACGAGTTGCATTGGATTTCTCGTCAAATTTCACATAAGATTACACTTTAAACCCTATTGTAGCCATAAAAAATTAAAATCGATAAAAAATTCCAACTTTCCACCATGTTTGTTCAGCTAATCCTTAGAAATCGACAACAATGTGAATCATGGTTGAACTCGTCTTGAACTCCCCTATCAATCTCTGTTACAGAGATCTACAGTAGGTCTCCTACTGAAACCTACCAATATGTTGAATGTGATACAAGTGAAGAAATACCAGTGCCACATGAACTGCCAGCCAACTCGAGAATAATATTTTTCATGATGTTATAAAAATAAAATGTTAACAATAGATGCCATCAGACAATACTTCAGTGTAGGCCATCACACATCATGATCATAGCCACCCAAGACCGACCCAACATCAATGTTGATGTTTTTTATTTGGCACAGACCACAGACGTACGGTAGTCACATACCAAAACAGCTGATTCCCGACAATGCTAATTTTCTAATCATGTTTGTACAGAATGTGCCGGTTAAATTTTAACAGTGATTAATTCCACAAGAACCAATCAGAGGAGACGAAAAAAGGCTTTTTGAAAACACAACTTCTCTGATAGGTTCTCGTGGAATTAATCATGATTAAAATTTAACCGGCTTTTGTGCAACCGGGCCAATGATTGAACATGGCATGGTCCACGTTATAATGTCAGTATTTGATCAACATTGTTGTTGCTATCCTTGTCTATCATTCAACAAAACAGATATCGCTATCCTTCTATAGCTTCGTAACATTGTCAAATCCGTTATTACAATGTAGAAGTATAGTAAATTAAGGCAGACAATCGGCAAAGCTGTTCTCTTATCTCTATCCACTGCCATTATAATCTGGACCCCCCTATAGTTTCTATAGTCACTGGTTTATATAAATTAAAAGAATCAGTTGAATTATTAATTGATTTATTATTATTATTATTATTATTAATGAAATTATCATTATTTTTAATTAATTATTAATAAATAATAATAATATCGAGTGACCTGGCTGGCTCAGGTCTGGTGTCAGAGTTTTCAGGTCGCAACTGATCAATTTCAGGGCCTCTGACATGACCTAACGACTGCTTTTTAGGCAGCCGGGACCGGCGATTAACGTGTCCATCCGAAACACGGGAGTGGCCCGAGATAAATATCTTGCCCGGGCCGGGATTTGAACCCGGGCCTCTGAATCATGAAGCCAGCATCTGATCCACTCGACTACGGCCACTTCTTAATTAATTATTAATAAATAGTTATATAGAATTATTAATAGAAATATGCTACATTCAGCAATCAAGCGAGCCAAGTATAACTATTACAAAAACAAGGTTGAAGAAGCGACTGGTAACCCTAGAACATTTTGGTCGGTTATAAACGAAATCTCAGGTCGTATAGATAATAGTAAATCATTCTCCGTTAGTGCATTCTCCCGCCCTGGTGAAGTCATCGACTCTCAAAAAACTAAAGAAATTGCCAACCAATTCAATCAATATTTTGCCACAGTTGGGGCAAACCTAGCAAATTCTATAATAACCCAGGATGCACCAGTAGTGAGAGATGATGAACATGCTGTGGACTCTGAATTTCAGCTGCAACCGGTCTCAAGGCAGGAATTGGAGGAGGTAGTGAAGAGTTTGAAAGGGCGATCAGCTCCAGGTTGTGATGGAATCCCTACTAGAGTGATTAAAAACAATATTGACATATTTAATACATCCTATCCTACATATAGTCAATTTAAGCATTCTGGTTGGACACTTTCCTTGCGCTCTCAAAACAGCCAGAGTAATACCTATTTATAAATCAGGCCCCAAAGGCATATTCTCCAATTACAGACCTATTTCTTTGTTGGCAACATTATCTAAAATAATCGAAAAGTGTATAAAAATACAACTGACTAAGTATTTAAAGGAGTACAATCTCATCTCCAACTCACAGTATGGTTTTCAAAAGTCCAAAAATACATCTGATACTCTTTTCAATATGTCTAGGGCTATCTCAAGTAGTATTAAATCAAGAAGAAAAGTACTGATAACCTTTTTGGACTTGGCAAAAGCCTTTGATACAGTTGACAGGAGAATTTTAATAAAAAAACTTGAATCATTGGGGATAAAAAATATCTCTCTCCGATGGTTTAAGAGTTACTTTCACAATCGACAGCAATCAGTTTGCATAAATGGTGAAAATAGTGATAAAGAGAATGTTGAGTATGGGGTAGTCCTGGGAAGCACCCTTGGGCCACTGCTATTCCTAATCTATATCAACAATCTGTCAAAATTAGTAGGTAGTTGAAGGTAAGTTGTATCTGTTTGCTGATGACACAGCACTAGTGTCTACTGGGAGCACTTGGGAGGAGGCCTACATGACGAGTGCTTCAATTGATTTGTCAAAAATAAAGAACTGGTTTGATCACAATAGCCTTACAGTAAATGTGGAAAAAACGAAGTTTATGCCAATAGTTACAAGAAATCAAGCTGATCCAGGCTCACTAATACTAACGATGCATTCTTGTAATAATCCCAGGTCTGCTGGATGTAATTGTAGTATGATTGAGCGCGTTGATCATTACAAATACCTGGGCGTTGTCTTGGATTCCAAGATGAGTTGGGTACAACATGTCCAGTGTGCTAAGAATAGGCTCAGAAAGCTGCTTCACGCATTTTCAGAGCTTAGTAATGTTCTGAGTGTGGATCAGTGCAAAGTAGTTTACTTTGCCTATGTCCAATCTATAATACTATATGGAATTCTAGCTTGGGGAGGGGCTTCCTCCTCAGTCATTGAGCCTCTCGCAGTGACCCAAAGATCAATTATAAAAACAATTTTAAAGAGAGACTTAGATACCCAACAATACAATTGTTTATCGAATTTCCCGTACTGAATGTTAGACAACTTTTTATTAAATCCTTGTTGATCCACATCAAAAAATACAAAACTGAACTTCTGGGAGAAACAGTTAACCATAGCTACTCAACTCGCCACAGATCCAATTACAGCTTTGAGATACCTCAGCTGACTCACGGCTCTGAATTGACAAATCCTTCATACCTGGCCCATATCTTGTACAGAAATGTGCCAGGGGTGATTAGGGAAGCAGAGGCATTTAGTTTGGTAGTGTTTAGGAAGAGGGTGGACAGGTGGCTGTACTAGATTGGTTGGGAAGCTTCAGAAGAACTACTCCAATCTCGTTATGCTTGGTGACCAACACGACTTCAAAGTTTCCAGACAATTGATTGGTATTTATTTTATTATTGATATAACCGATTTGACTGTTTTGCCTTTCTGGTTTATGCTTTTTTTTCATTCTCTCTTCTGAGAATTTCTGGAATCCCTGCCACTGCGGTCTTCAAAAAATATTGTTTTTTCTTCTTTATTTATTCTTTTAATCAATCAAGGTATTAAGTATACTTATTCCTACATACTCATTCTTAAATATACATCAACAAGATATATTATCTATTTTATAATCAGAATATTAATAATACATCCATAACATAAGTGTATTCTCTATTTATTATCTACTTCCATGAGCAGATTAAGCTTATTATGTATAAAGTGGAACTCCCCCCCCTACACACAGATGGATAGTCTAGTACGGGGATTCCAAAATATGTTGTATATTGTATTTCTTATTCGTGTATTATGTTTTTTGGAAATAAACTGAATTGAATTGAATATAATTATTACCGGTATCATAATTCAATAATATATTGGATTTGATATTAAATAATATATTATAAATATTATTGATTATTTATTATTTTAATTGATTAATAAATTATTTTGAATTTATTATTAATTAAATTTTCACTCCTCGCACAAATTAAAAGTGCTGGATAAAATTTAAATTAAATTGAAATTCAATTAAAAAATCTGGATTGAATAATTGGATTTAGTGGGCATTGAAAGGGCCTCACACTCACAGCACAAAGAAAGAAGAAAGTAAAATCCCTCCTTTTCCATCGCTTGCCGCTTGTTGATTCACAGCTTCATTCTGTGAATCAATAAATTATCGATAAATTATTGCGTCAATTGTTAGTGTCTTTGGTTCTATCTTCTATGGATGGTAGGTACTGTAATGCCAGTTTTCTCTCGTAACCTATGTCATAGTAAGTAATGTATCTAAAGAAATTATATATTTTATATTTTTGAGAACTATATTCTGTTGGATAGTAGGCCTATTTGGAACAAGAGTTAATAATGTGTTGTATTTTTAAATTTTCAAATAATAAGATAAATATCTTGGATTTTCATGTTGGGCATTGATGATTTTTATGGCTGCGATCTGCATTTCTTAAATGTAGCCTATTTCCATTTTGCGAGATGAACTTACTAATCCATCTGATATTCATATTGTGTAGGCCTGATAAAGAATAATTTAATCATTTAATAATTTAATCAATAGAATCATTTAATTAGACAGATCGAAATAATAGCAGAGTCTCACTTACGGCTATCACTAAATGGTAAAATCAAACAGAAGGTTACCGCGCCGGTACCGTATCCCTGGTCGCACGAAAATGCCACTTCATTAAACTATTTTCTCATTTTTTCTCTTCTTCTCTTTATTCTTCTACTCCTTTTTCTTCATATGCTTTTTCCTATTTTTTCTTCATCATCTTCTTCCTCAGCATTTTCTTCTTCCATCTTCTCCTCCCGTCTCCTTCTCCGACTTCTCCTTCTTCCCCTTTTTATTCTCCACTTCTTCCTTCTCTTTCGTCTTCTTCACCTCTTCCTTATTTTTCTTCTTCCACTTCTTCTTCTTTTCTCTCGATTTCCTCTCTCTCTCGCTCTCTCTTCCTCTCTATCCTATCCTCCCATTTCTCTCTCTGAATAAACAATGAAAAATATAATTTTTGTTTCAAAACAGCTGATCATCGAATCATAAGTGTTGTAAATGTGAGAAGGAGTTGTCATCAGCGTAAGGAGGAGTTGTCAAAAAAAAACATGTTCGCCTATTTTATATTCTTCCTCATCATCTTATTTTCTTCTTCATCATCTTCTTTTTCGTCCCCTTTCTCTCCTTCTCCCTTTTGCTTCTTCTTCTTCTTCTTATTCTTCTTCTTCTTCCTCTTATCCTTTCTGTTTCTTTCTTCGTTTTCCTCTCTTTCTCACCCTTTCCATTTCTCTCTCTTTCTTTTTTATGCCTTTATCTTTCACAAAATTAATTCATTCTTTCCTTTTCTATCTCTATTTCCCTATCTCCTTCTCTTTCTCTTTCAATTTCTCTATATCTACACTAGTAAATATTGAAATAAAGTGTATCTAACGGGTGATTTTCATAGAACATTATATAATCTCATTAACTTTTGATTTTGATCAAAAATCCTTTTGCGAAAAATCAATGCGAGGACAATGTAATTGGTGATGATGGTTGAAGCTAAAAAATATGTGTTTTTCACGAAAGGAGCGCATTCTATTTGGCTGAAGGTTATTTGGCCAATTATCATTTCCGTGAGGGTGCGAAGGAGGAGCACATCATTTCGGTGTGCTTCTTCGCATCTTGGTACTCGCCGCGCCTTCAGGTTCCTTACCTTTTGTTTCTGCTTTCGTGAAACTATGATAATATATATATAAATATACATGCGCTACTCATTTTCTAGTTTTCTTCAATAAACCCCTTCAACAAAATCGACATGTTGAGGGCCGAATAGTGAATATTGAAAAATATTATAGTGAGGTCCACGTTATAATGGCAGTGTTTGATTAGCAATAGTATTGCTATCCTTGTATATCATTCGACAAAGCGAATAGCGCTATATATCTTTCTCGCTTTGCTCTTTTGCCAGATCGTCTTTTAACAATGTGAAATTAATAATTAATTAACAAAATATTTCATTTTAACTATGAAAATTCATTATGAAATTATTGAAAAATATAATTCCTTACTGCTTAATAAAAAATAATTGATTATTTTAAACGAGAATGAACCGTTAATATTACATCATTAAACCTGTATCTGCTACCGTCTATAGAAGGCATTGACAAAACAGAGGTTCGGCAAGGTTTTTCTCCTATCTTTCTCCACTGCCATTATAACGTGGACCTAACTATAGTATTGTAGATTTCTGTTGGGCTCAACCTTCGACCATTAATATATTAATGGTCGAAGGGCTCAACTCACACTTACGCGACTCAGGTAGGGGAAGAGACTCGACTCTTACTAGTTGAGAGCATCCAAATGGTGCCACTCAGACCAGTCGATTCTGGTCTCTGCGACGTCACCATTTGGAAACACATGCTCTCGACTAGTAAGAGTCGAGTCTCTTTTCGACCTGAGTCGTGTAAGTGTGACTTGAGCCTTAGTGTTCTCCAGGTGTGTTGAAGTGATTAGATTCAAGCCGAATTTATTGATATGAATTCCAGTGAACTTCGATTTATGTCAACTATCAATTTTATTTCAAGTATTAATTCATTTTTTGACTGGAGTACGATTCTGCTAAATTACTTCTATGCTTCTATACTGCTTGAAAGCTGCAATAATTTCAACAAGACTTCTATTTTGACTTCTATGTTGTTGGAATTATTGCAACTTTCAAGCACTTGTATTTAGCACAAGGAAATTTTGCATGAATAAAATAATTGTTCTGGTCTTCTCTCATGTATCCGAATAATATCAGAATAATAATCAGAACTACAATATATATTGCAAGCACCAATTGAAATTGAAATTAATTTATTTGCCAAATAATTTAAATACATTTCTACAATCACAAAATAATAACAATAATAAAGTTAACAAAAGTAAAAATTTTTAGAAGTATACAGTACAATATAATTAACAAGATCATGTGATAATAATAAGCAAAGTAATAATACAATTTTGGCTCTACTGGAAAAAGTAACACTTGAGTGCCATTAGTGAGTTCAATTAAACATTAACATAATATGCAGTATTGTTAAGAATTTCGATGAATTCCTCTATTACTTGAGCAACATTGTTACTAGATTTGAAATAATTATTTTGACTGAGACTTAGCTTGATAATTCATTATAATATTGATGGATATAGTCCTATAAATCACGGTAATAAGTTTACAAAATGTGATGGGTTGTGTGTTTTTGTGAAAAAATGAGATTGATTTTAGTAGAATTGAAGTAGAAATCAGCATGACAAACTTAATAGCTTTGGAGATCCAGATTGATTATAAACTATATAAAATATTAGCACTTTACCGATCACCGTCGCTTGACATTAATGAATTCCTTATCAGCTTGGATTCCTATCTTCAATCAGAGAATGCTGATAACTTCATAATAATGGATGACTTGAACATAAATATCATTGATAATAATTAACGAATACCTAGGAGTCATGCATCTGAATGGGTTCAAATCATTTATTAATAAACCTACTCGTTCACAGAATCATAGTAATAGTTGCATTGACCGCATATTTTTTAAAACAAAAGCTTCTAAAAAAGAATATTCATTCGCAACCATAATAGAAACTAGTTTAACTGACCATTACTGCACTTCCTTACATATAAGACTTACTTCAAATACTGATCACAACTCTCCCAGTAGCAACTCTTTAACGAAAATAAACTACAGATGCTAATAAATTATTTATGTAATGAAGATTGGGACTGTGTAAGGCTTACTGATTCAAATAACATTGATGGAATGGTGGACAACTTACTATATACCGAATGTATATAGTGACTGGACTAATAGTTATGATAATATTTGGTATGATATTTTTGTGTATGATAATAGTATAGTATAGATCTATAAATTCACGCATTAGATAATCTAATTTAAATGCATGCACAGAATTGGCATTTTCTATCATTTGTGCTTTTACTCATTTTTTTAAACAAATGTTGAACAGAAAACGTTAAAAATTGGTACAGAGGTCTAGCCGGATTCAGCATTCTACTGCTTTTTCTCATTTTGTGGTTAACAATGGACACGAAATGTTCAAATTTGTTACAAAGGTTCAGCTAGGGTCTACAAATTTCATCTTGGAAGGGTTACAAAGTTTCGACAAGAGCCGATAGTTTTTTCAACGTTTTTCTGCGTTTTCTCAGCTTTTTCGAAAACAAATGAACAGAAAGAATATGATATTTTTGCCGATTCTAGTGCATCATGCTTTTACCTTGACTTTGACCATAATTTCACCTGCTGACCACGCTCCGACAACCCCTCATCACCCATTATTCTGTATATAAAACTTTGTCAAAATCATTTTTCTTGAGATTTTTTTCTGTGTTTATTAATGGACAGAGAATGTCTAAATTTGGTACACAGATTCAGCTGGAGTGTACAAATTTTGTGTTGAGAGAATTTGAGATTGAACTAGTTCTGAAGATGTGCTCATAAGGACTTTGAAATCACACCTGATAATGTTCAAAATCACCTAAAACTGTAATTATTCAACATTTTCTCAGCTTTCATTGAAAACAAATTAACAAAAAAATATAAAATTTGTTACAGAGGTTCAGATGGTCTTGATATTTTGTGTAAAGTGGGCTTCAAAATTTTGTTAAAGTTATCCAAATATTGGTGTATTTTGAGCATTTTCTGCTTTTTCATTACTTAATGGGCAGAAAATTTATCTAACATAAATATATTAAAAATATCTAACATAATAACTGACTCCCTGCTATTATCCCAAATGTACTTAGTTTATTGTCTTTTTTCTATAGGGCTACTTTTAATAACAATAAAAATATAAATCTCAGTACCTACCCTTTTAAATTATTTTGTCACAACATGTTTCGGACATTAATGTCATTTTCAAGTGCTTTGAAAATAAATAAATATTGCTGGAAGATTATTATTTACGATCATATGTTAGTGCTTCACAATATCTGCTTCTCCAAAATTATTGTCATTTTCCATAGAATCGTCCTCATTCGATGACCCTTCTTGTTTCAGTTTCTGAATGAGTGCATCATCACACCTCTTGTTTGTGTAGCCATAGCAAAACACAAGTAGGCGCACGGGGTACACTTGTACCCCAGTTTAATTGAATCTAGAATAACCCAGCTCGTTTTTATTTTGTAACAAGATAACTGGTCCCTTCTACTACCAACGTTTTTCACATACACGAAATACCAAGTGGGGTAACTGGGCTACCCCAACAAGATTTCTGTTTTCTATAATTATTTAAAACTTTTTCCATTAATTCATAGATCAATTGCATTACAAAAACTATTAATATAATTAAAAATAAATTTATTTTGTTAAAAAATATATATCCAATCAAAAACTAACAAGACAACAAAATTGAGCATTCTATCATATTGTTGTAGGGGAATTGTTGTCAAAAAATTAAATTATGGTTATAGAGAAGCACATTTTTTAAATTTAGATTTTGAGTGATCATTATGAATCAGGTTTGGCAAAAAATGAAAATTTAACATTAAATTAATTTCTTGTGTATTCCAATGATGGATGAAATATACCAAAAATTTCATGAAATGGGATACCAAGTGGGTTAATAAAGTTACTTATAGAGAAGCACATTTTTTAAATTTAGATTTTGAGTGATCATTATGAATCAGGTTTGGCAAAAAATGAAAATTTAACATTAAATTAATTTCTTGTGTATTCCAATGATGGATGAAATATACCAAAAATTTCATGAAATGGGATACCAAGTGGGTTAATAAAGTTACTTATAGAGAAGCACATTTTTTAAATTTAGATTTTGAGTGATCATTATGAATCAGGTTTGGCAAAAAATGAAAATTTAACATTAAATTAATTTCTTGTGTATTCCAATGATGGATGAAATATACCAAAAATTTCATGAAATGGGATACCAAGTGGGTTAATAAAGTTACCCCAAGGATAAATCTGCTAATAATTTCAAAAATAAGAGAAATGGAATGATTTTTTGAGAAAAAATAACTAAAGTGATATGTTTTTAACAAGTACTCAACGTTTCAATGAAATACATCAACATAATCTACAAAAAATAGACAAAATGTGGGTTGGGGTAGTCCAATTACCCCGCTTGGTAGTAGAAGGTTAATGACTTTTGTTCTCATTTAAAATCCATCTTTATGCCCAGATGAAACAAAATGAGCCATATATGAAAATAATTTTAACAATGTGTCAATGATATTTAATATATATATAATAATAATTAGTCAATGTGTTGCATATATATCTTACATTTATTCAATGAGAAAGTTTATGTAAATCTCGTGATTTCAGCTCAACAAATAAATAGGTAGTGAATGGAGGTTTGTAATTATATGTTACATTGAAAACAGACGTTTTAGAAGCCTAAACATTGAACAACATTTTAGACACAAATTTAGTTTTGTGTCTAAAAAACTAGTTTCTTATGACAAATATGATCAAATATAGTGGTTCAGAAAGGATGTAAGACTTATTGATGTTATATCGAATCAAGAGTAGCCTAATGATGTCAATCCCGGGATCCTGGGATCCCGGTCTAAGTTTGATACATAGTAGTATCACTGACTGTCAATCCCGGGTTTTATGTGATTCTTAATATATTAATTATAATTTACCCTGTTTCAATCCAAAATCATCAATATTCATTGATAAATGAATATTAATTATTTGATGAATATTATTATTTGAGGTTATTATAAAGTTGTTCTAGTTGCTACTGGGTCAACTTGGCTATGTTATGTTCTATTTTTTGTAATATTTGTAATGGTAGTTATTTAATTTTAAAAATCAGATAATGTGTCATTATTCTCTTCAACACAATAACCTTTAAGTTGCCATTAGGCAATCTTAAATATTTATTGTGGATTCTCAAACCATATGAACAAAGAAATGTTAAAAACTGTTTACTTAGGTAACATTAGTTGAATCTCTAATAAGGTATGATCTGTTAGTTTAGAGTGCAGCTAATATTTCAGTTCCATTGATCCATTACTTAAAATCCAAAAACGTATTTTGAAAATAATGGGAAACTGGGAAAATCCGTTTTCCAACAATAGAATTATTCGTAGAAAGTAGAGCAATCAGTATTCGGTAATTGCTTTATAAAGCAGTTGAACCCCAAATGATGCGAACAAGGAAAGGGGGATGAATAGTGTATCTTGTTGTTATTGGGGAATATAAAAAACATCAAAATAGAAACCATATTAGAAAATAGATACCAAGAAGAACCAAGAATGTATACTTATGACTTATAGAAAATTTTGGCTACTATTGAAATTAAATTTTCAGCATCCATCAGCAGCACAATTCACATCACCGAGATCATGCTCCCAACTTTCTCTTGCAGGTCTAATTTACTTGAAGCAGTCTGTAGGGAGGTTGTTTGTTCGTTCTTATCAGGACTTGTTCTATATTACAATAATCATCTTTTGTATCATTGCATCATTATCTTCTTTTTGTCCTCGCTTTCACCTTATAATGTGATGTTTTCGTCTTTTGCGTGAGAACTTTTTTGTGCTGTTAATCTGTATTTTCTAATGTGTATCCCCTTTTGCATTGATCCCCTTCCACCCCTTTGGCTGTGTTTCTAGTCTGTGGTCATAGCCGGGTGGTGCAATATATATTACCTGGTTATGTACATTACGTGGTGGTTTTCACTTTACCTGTAACTTTGGTAGTGTGAGGATCTTGGGGTCTCCGCCCCGCAACGTCTTTATTTGGTAGGATAGCCAATAGGGAGCTCTATGCTACATTCGTTGTAGGTAGAGTGTGTGGATCAGGCTATTAGTTAACTTGTGAGGTGGGATTTTCCATGGTGATTTTCTCTCCTCGAGCTGTTTTCCCAGCTTGCATGTAGTACTTGGGATGTTCATGTCGTCCTGTCTGGTAGGGATACCGATAAGGAACTCCAGTCTACTTGGGTGAACTGAAAGGGTTGGATATAGCTGTTACTTTCTATGTTACAGTCGCGATTTTTGCGGATCCTGTGAGACATTCAAGTGTAATTGTAGAGCTATTGAATTGTTAAAGACCCTGTCCCGTCGCTTCATGACGTTTTGTTGTACTATAGGGATTGGTGAGCAGTCTCACAATTCGTTATATTGGTCTACATGCATTCTCAGTATTTTTATATTATTTCTGGTGGCATTAGGGAACAATTTACCAGTACAATTTTTCCTTTTCTTGTATAGCAGTCCCAGATTGCTGTTAATTCCTCATAGGCAGTTTTAAATTTGCATATTCTAAATTTTTTCCTCTAATAACAGTCTAAGATCTGCTATTGTTTCCTCCACACAGTTGCAAACTCACGTATCCTGGATTCTTTTCCATACCCTGAAATACCAGTTTCAGATTGCTCTAATATCCCATACAGTTTTAGATTCTCATATAGTTTTAGATTTGCATATTTTAAATTGTTTTCCTTCAATAGCAGTCTCAGATTCGCTATTGTTTCCTACATGCAGTTGCAGACTCACACAAATATCCTGGATTTTTTCCATATCCTGAAATAGCAGTTCCAAATTACTGTAATTCCTTTTATGCAATTTTAGATTAGCATATTTTGAATTTTTTCCTTTCCAAAAATAGCAGTTAATTCCTGATAAGCAGTTATAAATTCATGTATTTTGAACTGTTTCCTCTCCTATAATAGCAATCACAGATTAGCTATTCTTCCTAATATGCAGTTACCTATTAGCATAATAGGTATGTTGAATTCTTTACTCTCAAAAAATAGCTGTTAAAACGAGCTGTCCTTGAAAATGAGGAGATGACTGCATTGGATCGACTCAGCAAAGGATGACCTCAGATACCTGCTATACCTAATTCACGAACTTGTGCCGACAGTTAAAAAATAACTATGGTGAGGAATAAAGAGCAGTGGTATGATTGGTATTGTGAGAAGAAAAGAAGGGAGTCTTTTGCCCTTTTGAAAGCATTTCGAAAAACTAAGTCTGATACTATTAGAGACAGGCCTATAGAATCAAATTAAGCTTTTAAACAGTTATGTCTGAGAAAGAAGAAAATGTTTTGGTTATCATCAACAGAGAAGTTTAAGACAGTGGAAGATTAGAGTCAGTTTTGGAAACTTGTGAGATGTTTCAGGAAAAGGAGCTTCAGAGCAGGAAATCATATATCACTAGAAGACTGGGTAGACTAGATTTATCACGCTTTGAAAAATTGTTGAATCCTGTCATCACTCTGGATGAAGAATTGTATGCTGAACCGTACATAGCGGATGATATTCTGGACACACCACTCATTTAGAGGACTTGAAAAAGGTGCTTGCTAGAGCTAAAGATAAGGCACCTGCAAGGACAGAATTACAAATGGATTTTTTTTAAATGCTTCAGTGGCTTTTTTGGTGAGGTTAACAGACGTTTTCAACAGCTTCTTTGATTTTTCTGACTTCCCTGGCTGTTTCAAGGAGTCCATTATCTTCCCGATTTTTAAAAAAGGAGACAGCAATAAGCCCACAAACTTCAGAGGAATATCGTTCTGCAATGCAGTGTATAAACTGTTTACTGGAGCTCTATTTGACAGGCTGGAGAAATGGATAACACATCACAACATCCTGTGTGAGTCCCAAGCTGGCTTCAGGAAGTCCTATTCCACTATAGACAATATATTCAATATCATGAGTATTGTCAACATCAAGTTATGTGGTTGAGGAAGGAAAGTTTATGTCTTCTTTGTTGATGTCGGCCGCTTTTGACAGAATATACAGGCAGGAACTGTTTTATAAACTGTCAGCACTAGAAATGTCTTACAAGATGCAAGATGCTAAACGCACTTCACAGTCTTTACAATGGATCAACAGCTGGAGTTTGGGGACTTCGGGGATTGTTGGAGAAGTTTGAAATGTGCACCGGCATAAAGCAGGGTTGCCTACTGAGCCCCTTGCTATTCTTACTATTTCTGAATGATTTGGAACACTGGCTGGATGGAGGAGTATTTGAGACATATTTGTAGACATATTTGAGACATATATGTATAAAGATGTTAGCCTATGCAGATGACATATCTCTTCTTGCTCTGGACAGACTTTCCTTGAGAAGGATGATAGCTGGCTTGTAAGGATACTGCAAGAACTGGAGCCTGCAGGTTAATCTGAACAAATCAAAGATAATGATTTTCAGGAAAGGAGGCAAAACGAGTAGACATGATGTTTGGAGGTACAACAACGAACCAATTGAAGTGGTAAACAGTTACAAATACCTAGGGATAACATTGACACCCAGTTATCATTAACAGATCGTTTTAGGGAGAGATCATCAGCAGCAAGGTTGTCCATGAATATTTTCAATGGTTTGTTCTCACAAAAAAAAATCCCCTTCAAATCAAAGCTGGGAGTATTTGAGGTGATGGCTCGATCTGTAGTGTGTTATGGCTGGAGAGGATGGATGTTTGAGGAAGTGGAAAAAGTTCAACGTCCTTTCCTCAAGAAGGTTTTCAACCTACTGATGTGGGCCCCAAACTACTGTCTCCTAATTGAAACTGGACTCTTACCACTCTTTGTCTATACATTGAGGCTCCACTTCAAGTACATGAAGAGATGCATCAATCTGCCCAATAACAGATACCCGCATATTCTGCTCAAGAGGGTTATTGAGAAGGAGGTATTTGTATACAGAGACTGGACGGATATGCAGATGGCTTATGGCATACAGGCAACAAAATTCCTTGTGGGCAATGTTGGAGCACTTGTTACTAAAGTCGCCGAGAAGGCGATAGAGAGGTTACTAGAGGGGCTGAGAGAGGGTTTCAATAGCAGACTGCAGAGAAGCCAGAGATGCTTCCTGTATCTGGAACTGACTCGATTCACCAAATACATCTACAAACAAGTGGACTTTTCATGGATTAAGTGGTTCATGAAGTCAAGGACAGAGCTTATCTACCTGAACAATTACTCACACCAACAAGACGTGAGGATCTGCTCTCTCTGCAATATGAACGAGGAAGATGACATAATCCACTTCATATAGCCAGATGCCCGGTTCTTGAGCTGAAGGTACATCTGAATGAAGACAACTGGAAGCTAGTGGGACAATACTGTGGAGATGCATGGAAGTATAGATATTTCATGATCCAGAAATTCAGTTTTTAATTATACTACATAAGGTACTATTGCTCTGATTTTTCTTTTTTATTGTATAAACCTTTTTTCACCTATTTCTCATTTATTCTTTTCCAATCTTTATGTTATTAATTTTCTATCGATTAAAAAAAATGATGTAAAAAACAGCTTACCAACTCCTCCTGACAGATCTTTGCCATGGAGTATATGCCAGCTGACTATTGTAGATCAATTGTATAAGTGTAATGCAATTACATTCGATAAAGGCATTTATTCATTTATTATTTCTATTAGCATATGTTGAATTGTTTCCTCTGAAAAAATATCAGTTCCAGATTGCTGTTAATTCCTTATATGCAGTTATAGATTTGTGTATTTTGAATTGTTTTCTCTCCTATAATAGCAGTCACAGATAAGCTATTCTTTTTGATATGCAGTCACAAATTAGCATATATGTTGAATTGTCTCTTTTCCAAAAATAGCAGTTCTAGATTGCTGTTAATTCCTTAAACACAGCTTTAGATTCACATATTTTGAATTATTTCCTCTTCTATAATATCAGTCATAGATTGGCTATTATTCCTGATACACAGTTTCAGATTAGCATATGTTAAACTGTTTCCTCTCCTATAATAGCAGTCACAGATTAGCTATTATTCCTGATACATAGTTTCAGATTAGCATATGTTAATCTGTTCCCTCTCCTATAATAGTAGTAGAAAATTGCTATTATTCCTGATACGGTATGCAGTTTCAGATAGAGTATGTTACATTATTTCCTTTTCTATAATAGCAGTCATAGATTGGCTATTAATCCTGATACACAGTTTCAGATTAGTATATGTTGAATCATTTCCTTTCCTATGAGTCACAGGTTGGCTATTAAATCCTATTTACATTATTTTATTGATATGTATATCCTGATCTATTTTCCTATAATACCAGTTAGGTATAGAATTGCTATCATTTCCACCACACAGTTTTGGACTAGTGTGTCTGATATTAATTCCTGTAAAGCAGTTCAAGATTTCATTTATGTCACCCTACATAGTTTCAGACTAGCATGATTCAAATCATTTCCTTGTCATCAGTTGTAGACTAGCTGATGATGGTTCTTAAATGCAGTCACGACTAGAATCATTTTCCTGTAAAGCAGTTCAAGATTTTCTTTATGTTACACTTCACAGTTTTAGACTGGCATATGACAAATTATGCCCCTGTGAAACAATCAAAGATTTGCTACATGAAACTCTATGCAGTCACAGATATGCATGAAGCTAACCTGTATCACCCTACATTCACCTTCCTCTCCTGGAGAAACCATTTTCCAGACTTGCAGTTTCAAATTGCTCATTATCAATACTTAGTTTTAGATTGCATACATTAATTTGTTGTAGGGATTTAATATCCATATCCATGTCCAATTTCCAGCTACTGCAAGCACACTAGCAACTTGTGCTTCTGTTATTACCAATGATGGCATTTGAATTTTTCCACCAAGTCTGTTGTTCTCACTGTGAATCCATGTTGCATTTGGATTGTGACATTGACCCTGTGCCCACAATGCCCTCCAGTAATCCTCTACATCCTTCAACTTGGGAGTTCTATTGCTGTCCATCTCTTGTGTCTTGGCAAGGCTCCTGTAGAACAATGTCTCATTATTGCTGAAAAGAGAATTGCCCTTTTTCCAATTCATTATTATTATTATTATTATATTATTATTATTATTATTATTATTATTATTGTTATATTCTTCTCTTTTTCACGCAGTTGCGGATAGCTTATGCGAAGAGGGGCAAAATTTATGCAACCTCTTGGCATTATTTTCTATTATTGATAAAGTATTTTACCAAGTATGTTGGAGCGTTTGGCGTACTATGCGAGCTGTATCAAGCAGAACAGACTTCTGCATTTTCCCTACCAGAGTTTCTGAGACATCAATAACCTTACAGCTCTCCACTGTTGAATTAAGAATCAGACCATTCACAGATATTACGATTGGGTTATTATTATTATTATTAAACATTATTATTATAAAATTATTTCTCATCTCCAATACTATGTAGCTGGGGATCAATTCTGATCTCAAAACTAAATAGTTCCAATTCAAATCAGAGACTCATTCTCTCATTTCTAGATCAGAGGCTTAGAAACTTTTGTGTTCAATATTGGCTGTACTAAGAACTGCTGCTTTCTGCATAATTCTCATATGCCAGTTTTCAAACTGCAGTTGTTCCATTGCTTTTCTCCATTCTTTTGTGATCAGTCCATTGGCAGTCACAACTATAGGGACTATTAATACTTTCCTCAAATCATACATTTCTTCCAGTTCAACTGACAGGGGTTGATATTTTTTTTTCTTTTTGACAATGGTACCCACTAGATTCTCATCAAGGGGCACTGCCACATCAATTATGAGAGCCTCTTTCTTCATTGAAAAAAGCAAGCTAGTCAAATATCTATGGTTTTTTCAAGATTGTTTTAAAAATTGCTCTCTGTGTGACAGCCAGTGGTTCCAAGAGTGTAGAGGAAACACACTGAACATGTTGCCCCCAATTCAACTTGTAATAAATTATTACTACACACAAGTATCTGTAACTATCAACTCGTTCAATACGGTAGTACTGCAGTCACAATCCTGCATCCTTGCGTTTCCACAAGAGTGTATTTTTAATATTATTGGGCCAGGATCAGCCTGGTTTCTTGTTACAATTGGCATAAATTTAGTTTTGGTGACATTAACCATTAGACAATTGTGGTTGCACCAATTTTATATTTTGGCAAGGTCTATTAACGATGCACTGCAATAGGTCCTCTCCCAAGTGCCTTCAGTTGACACCAATACTGTGTCATCCGCGAATAAGAACAATTTTCCATTAATTTGTAACTTTGAAAGATTATTTATATAAATAATGAATAGTAATGGCCCAATGGTACTTCCTTGAACCACACCATATTCAACAGGTTCTGTTTTGCTAATTTTGCCATCAATGGAAACATACTGCTGTCGATTATTGAAATAACTTTTAAACAATTCCAGTAAATTATCCTTCATTCCAATCATCTCGAGTTTGGTGATTAGTTTATCTTTATCAATGGAATCGAAGGCCTTGGCCAATTGAAAATTTATTTTGATATAATTTGATATAAACCGGGTAACTTCAAAAAGAGTGTCGGAAGTATTCCTGGACTCTTGAAACCCATATTGGTTTTCAGAAATTAATTTATTCACGGAGAAGTACTTAGATAACTGTTTCTTGACAAATTTTAGACATCGTTCAAGCAGAAAAATTGGTCTGAGGTTGGAGAATGCATTTTTTGGCCCTGATTCATGGATTGGGATCACCTTAGCCGTTTTTAAGGCACTTGGGAAATGACCCATCTCGATGCTAAGCCTGATTATGTGCTGAATAGGGAGTGTTAGAGAGTCTAATTTTCTTTGAAAACTCCAGTTGGGATCCCATCACAGCCAGGGACAGATCGGCCTTTGATTGTGTCAATCAGTCCTAGAGACTTGCTGCAACTCAAAGACAGTTTCTATAGCATGACCCTGATCTATTATCTCTGGCACACTCTGTGCTATGATGGAATCTGCCAAGTTTTTACCCACTGCCGAAAAAAATTATTTAAGTTATTGCTGACCTCCTGAATTTACTGTGAATTAGTTATTTCGTGAGTCTCGATAAATGATTTTATAGGGAAAGGCTGCTTCTTGACAGGCCGGCCTGAAATTTCATTTATAACTGCCCAGAGCTTACTTGGGTTATGAGAAGATTCTTCAATTTTATTTTTATAATACGAATGTTTGGCTTGTTTAATTGCAGAGTGTGGAGTATTTCTATATTGTGTAAATTCATTTTATTAAATTTGGTTGAAAGGTTGTTTGTTGAGTCTAAGTTTTCTAAGTTTGTCGCGATGCCGAATTGAATTAACAAGTCCCATGCTGATACATGGCTTAATTTGGGTTTTCTTAGCTGATAGTTTTATTTTAGAAGTTTTAGATTCGATAATGTTTTGAAGAATGTCAATGAATCGGTCAGCAGCCATATCAACATCAGTTTGTTCAGTGACGCTATCCCAATTTTGCCTACTTGGAGATTCTCTTATTTCATTCCAATTTGTTCTCATTACAAATTTATCAACATAGGAAGGTTTGGGTGAGTTGACAGATAGTGAATTCAAACATATCGCGTAGTGGTCAGTTACTGAAGACTGTAAAATAACAGAAGATGCTTTAAAAAATTGTGGGAGTCTGATAAAAAAGTGGTCGGTACACATGCCACTATATAGCTGGACGTGTGGCTATCAATGCAGGCTAAATAACCAGCATCATTCAGGACATCAGTAGAGTTGGGAGCAATGTTTAGTAGATCACAATATTAATATCACCAGCTAATAGGCGAATAGATCTATTTGACTGTTCGTTACAATACATTTCTATGAAAGCGGAGAGGCTAGAGTTAGGACTGCGATAGACAGCCAGAAGCTCACATGCAGCTCAAACTACTAAGATAAACAGGTGGTCACTCTGTACCAGCTAATACAGAACAGCCACCACAAATAATATGTTGTATTGATTCTATGGCCTTCCCCACAAAGCTGATAGCTGCTATCCAATGTGTACCCCACTATGTTTTCTGTAAGCTCTAGTGCAGATAACCTGGTCCTAAATGGGAAAACCTTCAGTTTCAAAAAATATGCCACTAGTGTACAACAATTTAAAAATAGATTCCTTCCTATCAACACACTCAGAATGAAGTATTGCAGCAAATCTTCCATGCAGCTCTTTCTGCTTCCATGCTTCTATTCTCTCTTCTACTGAGCCAGCAGTTACAATTGGACTCCTTGTGCCAGATGAAATGGTCTATACTCCTTGTCTACTAGACAAATAGCATTTAGCAGACCACTGTTTGCACTCTGGAAGTACTTCAGCAGTTTGTCCTCCTGTTGGCGACACAGGATTATCATTATAATTCTCTTTTTATCTTCATTTCCATGAGTAATAGTAAGGTGTCATTGCCTTATTTAGCAAAATGACACCTTGTTCTATTTTAGTATTTAAGTATTACTGCTTTCTGCATTAAATTTTGCACCTATACAGACAGTCTCAAACTGTGCAACCTTTCTGGCAGTTCCTTTGGTGTAACACCTGTTGCTGACATTATCAAAGGTACTGTCATCACTCTCTCTTGCTTCCACATCTTTTATCTCCTCTGTCAAAGGCAAATATCCAAGCAGTTTCTCATTACTGTATTGCTTTGAATTGTGTGTGTTAGGTATGCCTAAATGTCTATTAAATATGTGATTTGATTTTGTTTATCTATTAATATGATGTCTGGTCTATTGTTATGGATTGTTCTATCTGTGAGTAGCCTACTGATCAATCCTAGTGTAGCTTGTGAATACAATTCTCCAAAACTGCACTGGAATGTATTGATAATATGGGACTGAATTTGATAACAGGTTGTGTTTACTGAAAAACTTTGATGAACAATCCTTGCCACCTGGTTGTGCCTATGGAGATAGTCTGTTACTACTAAAGCCTAGCATGCACTGTTACTTGTTGAATTGTCTCAGATGATTGGTTACATCTCTGGCATGTATATATGTTCCCTGGTTCTCATTTGTAATGTATTTTAGATAGTTCTTGGTAGCAACAAACTGATCCTGGATGACTAACATGAACCCCTCAGTTTCAGCAAATATGCCACCGTAACTGAGCCAAGTATTGAACACTTTCCTGAGTTATAAAAGCGTTAGTCAGGTCATGAACATGGCGCCCATTTAAGGCTGTGCTAAGGCTAAAAATAAACTTTCTACTAGTGATATTTTTCAAAGTTTTTCGATTAGTAAATCATCAAACTATCAAAATGAAAAAGTTTTCTCAGGAAAACATTTTTTTCTGATCATTACTTTTTGAGATATGAGCGCCTTAAGTTTAAATTTTTGGGACAGAACATTTCAAATTTGGTAGGAGATAAATCCATGAGATTTAGAGAATATTGTTGATCATGGTATTGTTGATCTAGTAAAACAAAAATTTTCTGAAAATATCAATTTTTAAGATAGTTATTCAATTTACTAAAAGTAACCAAAAATAACTTTTAGTTAAGTTATTTTTGGTAAATTGAATAACTTTTTCAAAAGTTGATATTTTCAGAAACTTTTTATTTTACTAGATCAACAATACCATGAAGAATCTATCCTCTAAATCTCATGGATTTATATCTTACCGAATTTGAAATGTTCTGTCCCAAAACTTCAAACTTCAGGCTCTCATATCTCAAAAAGTAATGATCGGAAAAAAAATGTTTTCCTGAGAAAACTTTTTCATTTTGATAGCTTGATGATATACAAATCGAAAAACTTGGAAAAATAAAATGAGTAGAAATTTTATTTTTAGCCTTTGCACAGCCTTAAGGGCTTCTACAGCCATTTCTGTTGTAATGTGACTATGTGTTCCTTACTCAAATGGGGGTCCTCAACCTCTCTTTGTGACAAAGATCAAGTTGAGTGTAAGTAGAGTCATCAACTGCCACAACAACTTTGTGTAGAAATGAGCTTGTAGAAAGACTGAATGTCTGTTGAATTGTTAGCTGAAATTTGACAGTCCCGAAATCCTGGGATTGAAAATGAGATATTGGATTGACATGCATAATCAAGAATCAACAAAAAGGATGATAAATCAATATATTCATCGTGGGGTCAGCTGTACCTCACATGCCTATACATGTTTTGAGAAACTGCGCCTACTGGAGGGTTAGAAGGGTTTTGAAATTACACCCAAGATATGCCCAAAATTTATGTATTCTCAGTAATTCTCTATACATTTTCTAAGCTTTTGAATAATATATCTTAAATGAACAGGAAATCTCCAAATTTTAGTATATAGGTTTAGCTAGGGTATATAGGGGAAGGTGGGGTAAGATGGGGAAGGGGGCAAGACGGGGTAGG
Organism: Nilaparvata lugens; assembly: GCF_014356525.2. Lineage (NCBI taxonomy): Eukaryota > Metazoa > Arthropoda > Insecta > Hemiptera > Delphacidae > Nilaparvata > Nilaparvata lugens. The sequence continues at coordinate 85,097,514 of NC_052518.1, read as the reverse complement.
TCTATTTTCTTTACCGTCAGGTGCTGTACTCTGTTGAAGATCATAACTTGATTAAAGGCAAAGGACAACACTACGAACAAGGCCGCAACCTTTTTGAGTGAAGCGTTCATGTCCAGTCGTCTTATGCATGGTTCTGCAGACTCACATTATAATATTTGGCACTTTCAAATTTGTGACAGGTGAGTTGTGTTGAAATTATTTTATATTTTATCAACATATCCTAATAGTATCTTTTCTTACCTACTATAATATGATATAGGTAATTGCTCTACTATTACTAATATAAAAATAATCAAAATTCAACTAAAAGCTATACCATGGGGCAAGATGGGGAAACCTACTTTGGGGCAAGATGGGGATGACCCTATCTTACCCCATTAGTTTACTAACACGTTTAGACAAAGACTCTCTGATGTTTGATGCATGTTTGTTGCAGTGACATTTTCAATTCACTGGCAACTTTTTATCCTACTACTATTACTAGGCTAATATATGGTTATGAATATCTTATTTACGTAAAAATGGTGCAGTGTTTTGAAAATGTATTTCATTTATTGAAACTTATAATTATTCTGATTGAACTTCCGGCTCTGTCTAGCTTGACTTTTTCAAGATAATGTGTAGTAGACTGTTGATTTATTCAATGTCCAGCTGTATTAAATAAATTTTATTGAAATGTTCCAGCTAACAATGATGCACAGCCTGGGTTTTCTCATTGGGGTCCAGCTGTACATGAAGTTGAAGAAAACGACATTATCCACAATGTAGGCCTAACAAGTAATTCTCAAGGTAATTTCACAATATCTCCTGAGAAAATTTTGCCTCTTCCTCAGACAAATCATAAAAAAGGTAAAACTGTTGTGGTAACAAGCTCTTTATACAAACATGAACTCATGGATCGAATTAAGGAGAAGCTCAACAACGATTTAAAAAAAAGACAAAAATCAACCAGCAGCCAAGAAATCACTAATTCAGCAAGTCAAAAGAAAATGTAAGGAAGACCAAAAACGTTGGATACAGAAATCAAAAGCGCAGGATCATAAAACAGAAGGAGAAAGAAAAAGATGGAGATAGCAATACAGAGGATGAAGAAGAAGATGCAAACTGTCTCTATTATGGATATTTATATTTCCAATCTGATGAGGGGTGGGTTGCCTGCATTAAATGCCATAAATGGGCATACTGTTAATGTCCTGGTGAAGAAGATGACGATGATGAAGTTAATCACATCTACAAACTTTGTAAATAAAATACTTTGTGAAAATATCAAATCAACACTTATTATAATAACTTACAGTTATTAGTACAATAAATTACATATTTTGATACCAAAAAGCTTGTATATATGATGTTTTTTTTAAATTTCCTTCAATTGACCTTTCAATATAATATAATAAGGATTCTTTCCAGCTCTCAATATGGATATTTTGAAAAATTATTACTAGAGCAGCATCTTACCCCACGGGATACCCCATCTTACCCCATATCTGGGGTAAGATGGGGTTTTTGTAATATATTTTTGAAATTGCTCTATTCTTTATAAAAAATTAGATATTCTTATGGGGATATCTTTTTATCATAGTAAATGATCTACTGTAAACTTTGGTATAGAGTATATACTTTTAGATATTCTGAAAAAGTTGTGAAAAAAAGAAAATCCTTAATGGCCCCATCTTCCCCTACAATATATATAGATATGTTCAATATATATAATATATATACTGTATGTATTTTTTTATAGGGCTTCAAAAGTTTGTGAAAGATATGCCCTAAAATCAGGATTTATTTAGAATTATTCTGTTTTTTTCTCAGCTTTTAGTGATTGAATGGATAGATATAATCTTCAAATTTGGTACAATGGTTTAGCTATAGGGTCTAGGTAGTCTGTCTGAAATGGACTATACAATTTTATCAAAGGAATATCTGAAGTAAGTTTTTTCTGGGACTCTTTGTGGTTTAATTAACAGAAAATGTTTAAACTTAATACACAGATTTAGCTAAGGTGTACCATCAAAATTAATGTTGTCAATTAAATTCAGGATTACACTATAGATATATACAAAATCATCCAAAATTGTAATTTCTAGATATTTTATTTTAAGTTTTCCAAGAACAAATGAACAGAAAACATTCAAATTAACTGAAGACTTTCAATAGTCTAGATGTGTGTAAAGAAGAGGTCTTCAAGAATTTTTTGTCAAAGATACCGGTATACAAAAAATTGGTGCATTATGAGCGTTTTTCTGTTTTTTCATGACTTCATGGACATGATTAGATGGATTAATTGAATTGACACAGATTAATTGAAGGTGTACAATGTTATGTTAATACTTTGTTTGCCAAGCTTATCATATGACAGGCTAGTGAGTCTTACAAAACTATGCTCTTTCCCAAGGCTCTTTAAATGATTAATGGATTAATTGAATTGACACAGATTAATTGAAGGTGTACAATGTTATGTTAATACTTTGTTTGCCAAGCTTATCATATGACAGGCTAGTGAGTCTTACAAAACTATGCTCTTTCCCAAGGCTCTTTAAATGTGTTTCACCATCACTGAACATTATTTCAATGTTCAATGTCTCTGATCGTAGGTTGGTTCTTCTAGTTATAGCAAAGACTCTGCCTCTTCTGAAGGTGCCAGTCCAAAATCATTCTTGACCATCTTTCATCCATTATCCCCACAATATGTTCAGCCCAATTTCATTTTCACTCTATTATTATCTTTGCCAAATCCTTAATCCTTGTTTGACTTCTTATCCATAATTTTGTTTTTTTGTTTTCCTGTCTCTTTGCTTATTCACTCCTAGCTCATATTCCCTAAACTCATTATTTGTAAGTATCACTCCATAATGCCTACGATATTCCTTATTGCCACTCCAAACTGTGGTTGCTGATGTTGTAAGGGGCCTTCCTTATTCTGATCAATTCCTTGATTCCTTTTCTGTTATTGTTATACAGAATTGGTGAGAATTATGAAAACAGCTTAATAAATTTATTTTACAAAGATATTTTGACAGTAGATATGATGGGTTTGAATGAAAAACAACTGTCAGTTCATAACTTTTGTCCATCATATTGGATTTGCCATTTTAAATCCAACTTCATTTTTCTAAATGAGAAGATGGTCATATATGATAAATGATTTCAATACAGAATCTCAAGAGAATACAAATGACAAAAACCACATATCGATATCTCAAACCGTTTCAAATATATTCACATTTAAATATAATAATAGAATTTATTATTTAATAATACAATAACGAAAAAATAAGTAGGTTACCTACATTATAAATCTGACAATTCAAACATCAGTTCAATAAGTATTAAATATGTGAGTAGATGTGTGTGTTTATGTGTGTTTACTAACACTTAAAAAAGTGAAATTTCATAGTATAAATTTTCAATGCATCTCATTTTTGTATGATTTATTATATTATATAGTATCTTTGAATATGAATAGCTTTGAAATATCGATTTGAAGTTTTTGACATTAGTTTCTCTATTGAAATTCTGTATCAAAATCATGTATCATATGACCACTTAAAAAAAATGAAGTTGAATCCAAGATGGTGGGCAAAAATTTTGAAATGATAGAAAAGTAGTTATTTTTAATCGAATAGGATTTCCATCAAAATCTATTGTCAAAGTATCCTTGTAAAGGAAATATTCAGCTGTTTTCATAACTTGCACCAACTCTGTGTATGACTCCATAGTATTTTTGTTATAAAGGAGACTCACTGGAATATTTTCGTTCTTTTTCATTAATTGACTTGCAGGAGTGCTTAAAACCTGATTGAAAGTCTCAAGCAAATAATATGATCATGGCCTGTAGTGTAGCACTATTACCGCCCATGTTGTCAATTACCTGTTTGAGCCATTTGATTTGAATGAATGGTGGCTATAAATGTAATACAAGCCAATATTTTTTGTGATATTATGATGTTGAAAGAGGTAACTGGTAGTCAGTTGGTAAATGGTGGGGTTGATTTTATGTAGGTTGTGGGGGGGGGTTTATAGTCAAAGATGAATGCACCAGAACTTTTGTTTATAAAATAGCATTATAGTACCCTTTTTTGAAATTAATATAAAATAATACATTGAAAGCATAAATAATAAAACGCCTATGTTCCACTTTATCTTCTGGTTTAAAAATGAATCTCAAATAAACGTTTTACTAATAGTTTTGCTATTTTGAATGAACGTTGTTTTTTAAACCTGAATTCTGAATTTAATTTTTACTTTTGATATCAGCCGGTATAAGAGATTTATAAGTTCTGGTACCTTCTTAAAATGTAGGTACGGTACCTATGTATCCAAGGCTACTTAATTTTATTTATAAAATAGCATTATAGTAGGCTACCCTTTTTTGAAATTAATATAAAATAATAATAAATAATAAACACAAATTAAAACGACCAGCTTCGATGTTCTACATCATCTTCAGGTTTAAAAGTACATTTCAAATAAACTTTTCACTAATAGCTTTGTTATTTTAAATAAACGTTTAGGTAGTCCTATTTGAAATTTATTTTTAAAGCTGAAGATGATATGGAACATCAAAACTAGTCGTTTTAATTTCTGTTTTTAATCTATTATTCTATTTTAATTTTAAAAATGGATACTATAATGCTATTTTATAAATAAAAATAAGTAGCCCTAAATACATACATTTTAAGAAGGAACCAGAACTTATAATTATAAAGACAGTCTACTACCGGCTGGTATCAAAAGTAAAATTTCCCTCACCTAGCTTTAATTTTGAAAAATGAGAATTTCTGGGTACAGTATTTATCGATTGTTGATTGCTTTTACAAAGTAGCCTACATGCTTTAAATACCGTGCATAGGTACGGTACCGTAATATTCATATTCCATTACAAAGTTTTTTTCTAAATGCATACAGATACAGATAGCTGCAGTGAAAAACCCATAGTTGGACTCACTTTATAAAGTCAGCATTATTTGAAACAAAAGCATCGATGTAATCAATAAGGAATGCTGACTGTTTCAAGTGAATCTCACTATAGAAGGAATTGGGCTTTCGCCATTGTTACGTCACTCTTGGTCATTGGTGAACTTCAAAATTTGGTATTGTCATTAATTTAATTTCTTGTTTGATGATTTTTGATGAAAAAATAATATTAAAATATTCGAATTTATTTGTTTTAATATGAGTAAAATGTATCATTGGGCTTTTTCAATCCAATGTTGAGTGATTGTTGACTCCCTAACATATGTGATCATCCAGCCTATGGCGTACAATTCTACAACACTTCAACACTACATTTGTGTTTACATACTTATTTATGTGTTTGTGTGAATCGCCATTAACGTTGAATAATATACATTCTGTTGTGTGGAGTTTACATTAAAAATTGTAAAATGAATTTGTAAAGGGTAGGATTTGGGTTACAATTTGTGTTTTCATTTTAAAAATGACTTGTGATGGTGCCAGTATTCCGTTGTCGAATCGTCGGTTGTTGTATTGTTGAGGTTCTGGAGTTGAATAATACCGTATCTATCTTCTCGACGTCGCAAAAATATTTGGCATTGCCAGTTGTAAATGGTCAATTTATCAATAATTTTTGAAGGTATTCAGATAGTTTTGTTTAAATCTGATTTTAGTTTTGGACGATTGAATATTCTGTTTGTTTACATGGCGCGAGTGTTCGCATCCATTTTGTTGAGGTTAGTATACTGTACTATGTCTTCAAATATTTTATTTATATTCAACTAATTTTCATTATTTTAATATTTCTCATCTCTTATAAATAATTGAAATGAATTTTAAATTAAGAAGATCTTATTTTTACTTCTCTTGTTTGAGAGAAATATTAATTGGAATTCCATCTTGTTAGTATGAATGAAGGCTGGAAAACATGATACCGTTTAGAATGATAGCACTTGAGAACATCGGAAAGTCTGATTCGATAATAGATTTTAGTTTGATTCTGTAACTTATTACATTTAGTCTTCTATGGTCTTTAGTCTATTACATAACATCTTCAACTTTTTATTCATTCGTTTTATTTGTCGTTCGTTCCTTCGATGAATTGATTTTCGATCTTTGGAATTAGTTTTAACTCTAGCCTACATGATGCAATGAGTTTTTTCATTAGTGTAGTTTCTATTCTATTTCTTCATATAATTGATTTTATTATTTATTTTTTTTGTGTTAGGTTGAAGTGGCAGTTAAGATGAACGTGTTTTCTTGAAATTATTGTTTCAAGTAATACATTTGATATTTTGATTTATATTTTTGCATCGCTCCCCTTTATTTTAAGAAAAATTTATTTGGTTGGAAGTTCAAGTTTGAAAAACATTTTTGAATATCATTAGGTTAGGTACTTGAAATTGTCGGCACGATACGGAAGATTACTACCGTAGCGCTCGCTAACAAGCCCACCTAGCCTAACATAACCTTGCTAGCAATGAGTGGATGGGTCATCTAAATTAGTTTTAAAACATTTCGCGGTGTTCAATTATTATGATGAAGGATTACATACTTAGTTTTATAGAAACTTTGATTTTGATATAATTGAATTTGAATTTCGCATTAGATTTAAGATTACTGATTATGTTATGCAATTGCTTGGGACTTAATGTCTTGACTACTTTTCTGCGATCCAAGATCATCCGTAATAGCTCTTATTAAAATCATTCATTGAATTCCACGCTCAAGTCACATAGGCTACTGATGTGAGCATAATCTCAGTAGATCTGGATCTACATTTAATGAGTTGGATTTAGACATAAATGAGTAAACATTTTTTCAAAATTGACAAAGGAAACCACATTTTGTTACTTGATTTGTATTTAAGACCGATTACTGACAATACCAAATGATCAATTGAACAGTTTATTACCATAAATATTTTGAATTCCAGTGCACAATATTTTTCAACGTGTTTCGGGTAACAAAATACTACAGTGGTCTATATTTTACAAAATATTAGATAGGCTTTTTCAGTAACTAAGAAGATATGTGTTCCAATATTGTGGTATTGATAATATCTTTAGGACATTGATTGTAAACTTTATCAATATCATTATGGGACATTAAAGTGGCGTTTAATTTAATATAGTTGAACCTACTTCACAAATTGTCATTAAAACTAAATTGCGCATGAGATATTGCGTATAACAGTCGTGAAGCTCATTGACGACTTGGATTATATTCAGACTAGATGAGACTACAAGGTCCCCACCAACAAAAAGCCAAACGAATATTTTCTTATGAAAATTTAATAGTATTTTGTATAATAAGTTACTGATTAATATTATTAGTATTATTGCACTCCTCGTATATCTATCTACTGTTTACTATTCTCTTATTGCCAGGTCCGATTTCCGAATTTGGGCAGATATTTTCAGCCTTATATTTTTTCTAATCCACCAGTCGAAGTCGCATATCATAAATTGAGTAATACCGTTATTATTCTTATATAATTATTTATCAAAATTATAATATATTATTTTCTCTATGAAGCCATACAGGTATTAATTGACATGTATTATATGTTATTTACATGTATTTCCACATAGCTTAAAAATAGCCAAGATCTACCCCAAATTCAAAACAGGTGACCATACTGATCCAAAAAACTACAGACCCATAGCAAACCTTCCCATTGTATCCAAGATTATAGAGCGGGCAGCATACAATCAATTGATTTCATATCTGGAGACGAACGGGCTGTTGTCTACGAGCCAGCATGGATTCCGAAAAAATCATAGTACAGCCACAGCGATTTCCAAACTCTGTGATGAGGTGTGTAAGGTATGGGAGGATAGAAAATATGCATCAGGACTGTTTGTCGATCTCCGGAAGGCTTTTGATGTACTCGATTGGAACATACTCAAAACAAAACTAATAAAAATGAGAATTCAAGGCAGAGCACTCAAGTGGATTGAAGACTACCTCCAACATAGAAAACAATATGTAGAGCTGGATTTCCAAAGACAAAATCAGATAATCACTTTCAAATCAACAGCACGATCAGTCAAAAGAGGAGTACCACAAGGGTCAATCCTGGGACCGCTGCTCTTTCTTATATACATAAATGATCTTCCGGATGAATTACGAGAAAACAAAAAGTGTATCCTATTTGCAGACGACACAACTATACTACTTCCCACAAACAGAAAGGAAAATCGAAACAATATAGTTGAATCAACTCTTACTGAAGCTACCTCAATCTGCAATAGAATGAAACTGGCCATAAATAATGAAAAAACAGTACACATGAACTTCACCCCAACAAACCAAACCCAGGATGAACCACAAAACAGTAATATAAAAACAGTGGAAAGCACAAAGTTCCTTGGTGTAATTATCGACAACCATCTGACCTGGAGGCAACACACGGACTATTTGTGTAAAAAACTCTCCTCTGCTACATATGTCATCCGCAGAATCAGAAATATTGCTGATGAGAGGACAGCACTAATTGCATATCACTCATTATTTATGTCACACCTGAGATATGGCATCGTCGCATGGGGATCATCAGCACAGGGAAATCTCGAGAGAATATTAAGGATACAAAAAAGGGCAGTGCGAATCCTACTAAGAGAAAACTACATAGAACACTGTAAACCACTCTTCAAGCAGACAGGTATCCTCACAGTGATCTCAATATACATCCTGGAATCCATCATCCTAGTGGTAAACCAAAGTCCGGCTTTAAGACGAGATAAGCACAGTTATAGAACACGCAACGTGGATGACATAAGCCTCCCCCAGCATCGACTTAAGAAGTATAGTAGATCTCCGGCCTATTCGGGGGCATACCTGTTTAACCTGCTTCCTGGCAACATAAAATCCCTAGTGAATGACAACACCTTCACAAGAAGACTAAAACAATACCTGATGGACAGACCATACTATAGCATTGCAGAATTCATTGATGACCACACCTTCTCACACCTTAAATAAAAGTGAACACCGACACCCCCACGATGGGACGAAAAAGACGATTCCCCGGTCAAGCAGACTGCGGAGAAGACATAAGAAGTATCAAAAATGTTTTGCAAACTATTTATGGTTTTATTTTTTTGGTAGTTGGTGTATGAATCCTTAACAATTTTGACGATAGCCTATATGGAACAAGATATTATCAAGGATATTGTTTTTGGATTGAGGCAGCTGTGTTGAATATTGATGAAAATAAATCTAATGCAAGCTTTTCTTCTACAGAGCGATTTCGGAGTTTAAACGAGATATGATTTGGAAGAAGACCCTCATAGTCTTTTTCGAGATGTACTAATTTTCAGGTACCGTAACACAATCTTGTTTTACTTTTGATTTATGTTTTTTTTTATTGTCCAGTCGTTGATATTTTCTTTGCATTATTATAAGTTTGTCAAATCTCAAGGGTGAAATTATCTTAATACCGTTCACTTGATGTACTATTGCCTGTGTGTGGCGACATAGGATGTCTGTGTGGTATTATAAGGACCCTTCAGAGGTGTCTATTTACTGAATAATTCAACATATTCACCGCAATTTTATTACAGAATATGGTACTCTTATGTTTCAAGCTTGATAATGATTGATTTAAGATTGACACAGAAGATTGTTTTACTTTGTTGTGTTACCATCTTTAGACTAATTAGATAATATAAACTAGTAACTTAGACGGAATCAAGTATAAAATACCGTGCCTTTTATATGCCTTTACCTTATTCAATCAATCTAGCAAAAAGTTGGTACTGACTACTAACTAGTGAGTAAATTATTTCCACTTTCAATCTTCAAAATATTGTACCATATTCTGCATTTCAAAGAGCATGGATCAAAAATGAAATAGTATTCAAGTTATAGACTTTTTCAAGTAGGGATTTTTCCAGTCTTCCTTGGCTCTACTCCACTTGCTGAAGTCAGGTTTATTTTAGTTATCTTTCGCAATTCTTCATTTCTCTCAACTAGAACAATACATTAATTTTCATGGTATAGGAGAAATCATTGCGAAATATCTGGAGTATTTAACTGGATATCTACCTATTGATCTTCAATTTCGATTGTCACTGAATCATAAGTAGTAGTAGATTCAGCTAACATGTATTATTTCAAATATTTCACCTCTTGCATTCATTCACTCGTTTTACCCATTTCATTTACCTGGTGAGATGAGCGTTATTATGGGATTGAATATCCTAAATTTTTTCATTTTTGCTTCAATCATTTTTTTTTCTTAGTAGAAAATATAACTGATTGATATTTGTCAGCCGTATATAAATATAACATTATTGAATAGGAACCTTTCAATCCAGGAAAAAATAAAGGTTTCATAATAATAATATAACTTTATTTACATTCTTAAAATAACAAAAGCCTCTCTTATGAGGTAGCCTATATGTTGTATATCTACAATAAATTCAATCAATTAATTCCGTAGCCTGTTGTGAAGAAATTTCACTATTGGTCTTCTCAACTGGCTTATGCATTGCATTGTAGAAAAATTTATCTCTTGTCTATTGCATCAATTGATTGATAACAAATTATCTTATCCGGGCTTCTGGTCCTTTTCACTTTATCAAGATTGTACATTGCAGTTAATTATTTCTTGTGCTATTTTTGACAATTATTATCCTATCCCAATGTTGATTCAAAATAAATTTAATAATATTATGCTGATAAAAATTTCGTTATAATAATAATTTATACACCAATAATTTTATCTATATTTTTGATTGTCTGTTTTTGTCAGTTGCGACTTGTAGGCCTACACAGAGATTAATCTTGTTTCTGAGCTACGAATTTGAGAAATAAGTTCTACCTTGGATTGATATTTGCAACTGATTATTTATACAGTACTTCGTTTCACTACCCTGTGTAAAGACAAATTTTAGATAGCAGGTACTAAAACAATAATTTCATCATACATTTTTCATATTATTTATCATCCATTCACTTTACAAATGATATGTTATACCTTATAGTAATTTTTGTCAACTTTATTTTGTTTATTGATAGAATTTTATGTTGCCTTCAAAACGTTATTTGGATACAATGTGAATATATTATGTAACTTATTGATTAATTATCTTATCATGCATCACTACAGAAGAGAAAGAAACTAACAACCATCAGACAAAATTCTCCATGTTTTATTAACTATCCATTATTTTCAAATTCCATTAAACATTGCAGGCAGTGATGAGATTTATTATTTTTCGCTTATATACCTCTACGTTATCCAACAGTATTTAAAGATTTTGCTCATATTATGATGCCGCTCTTGGTATGCCTTCTAATTGCTAATTAAATGTTTATTATTTTTCATTCCATGGTTTTCTTCCTAGAGGATATCAATATCATATTGAATATTACGACTATCAGTTAACGTAGTATTATAATGATACACGCTCATTATGAAATGGAATAATTGTTTATTAGACAGAGTTAGGACTTTTAAGTCCTCTCTACCACTCAACCCCATTATCAGAATCTACTCCGCTTATTGGCAAATAAGTTGACACTTACTATATTAGATTCTTCTTTTTATTAGCATACATATCTCTATTTCTTATCGAAATAATAAATCAATTCAGTGGTTTTAAATTGAAATGTGTACTCCCTTATGCAGCTTCGCTTGAACGTGCTTGAATAACCCTTCAGAAAGATGAATTTTTGTACATGATCTATTATATTACCCTTATTGCCCTCAACTGTGATGTACTGTTGTCATTCTCAATGAGAACTTTAATCTGTTAAATTCAATCAGAATGTGTGAAATTTATAATTCATGAGTTGTGCTCGGTTTTCTGTTTAGTTATATTGTAAAAATTGTATTTACTCAGCATTGATGATGATTAATCATTCATATAATCGAAATGTTTTCATCAATTCTTAACCACCATTAGTTTTTCTTGATTTATTGTAAAGCGATTCTTTCTGTACTGAAAATCCGAGAAATAACGTGGTTATATTCAAACTTATTTATTTCTCTTCATAGTGATCAAATTGGTTTGGACCATGGACAATCCAAAGGAAATGGCCGATCCTAAACCTACTATTAAAATCGAGAAAAAAGACGATGAGGAGAGCACAGCTGACTGCAACGCAGCATCGAATGTGAGTGAAAACCCTGCTATTAAAATCGAGAGAGACGACGATGAGGAGAGCACAGCTGACTGCAACACAGCATCGAATGTGAGTGAAACCCCTGCTATTAAAATCGAGAGAGACGACGATGAGGAGAGCACAGCTGACTGCAACGCAGCATCGAATGTGAGTAAATTAATCAGTTAATAATTGATGATCTCATGCTTTTGAAGCATCTCAATATTTGCGAAGACGCAACAACCTATTATCATTTCTGAAAGTGAATCACAATTTTTAACATCATTCTCATTCTCCAAACATTGATCAGACTAGAAATTTAACGAAATAACTAGAACATTATTAAAATTAGAAGGATTAAAATTTATGAAAGTAGGAAACAATTTGTTCTATCATTTTTAGTTTGATGAACCAATATGAAATTCGACTAAAATGTGAAGATAGAACTAAGAATGCAAATGTGTTGGATGCATTTGAACTAATGTAATTGATCAATACCGTATTAAATACGGTATTTTTCAATGTATTTATTTTTTATTAATGTACGGTATTTATTTTCATTGTATTTTTTCAAACATTCATCTTTGAAATTATGTTTTCTTCTTTTATTTTGTCTTCTACCTTATGTTTTGATGGCCCTGGAAGGAGTGAGATAAGTTTGAATGAGAAGTCTCCAAACCTGTCAACGTAATTGCTGTTTGTATTTACAGATTGATGTTGCGCAGTCAGATGTTAAGATAGAAGAAAGCTCGTTAAAAGTAAAGAAAGAAAGTCCCACTCAGGAATCGTCACATATTGACTATAGTCAAGCGTCATCTAGCCAAATGGTGACTCATACAGACAAGAAGGAAACTCACGTTGCTAGAAAGGTAGCTTACTCACTATTTATCTACTACATTATTATTATCATCTACTACAATCCATCTATTATTATACATGTTACATTAAGCCCATTCTGGGTACATAGAATGTGGTAAATTGTCCGATTCACAATTTACCAGGTAAAAAATTCCGCCATGGAATTCCATAAAGTCCCATGGAATTTTGACACATTCTGTACCAGAAACCAGTTCCAAGTTCCTGCCCCACAGTCGAAGCCTGGTAAATTGTTACAGTTCAAACTATCAGAGCTCTCATTGGTCGATTGAATTGTAGTCTGCTTGCTTCTCTGCACATGCGCTGATATCTTGTTTGTTTACCATAGCGTAGCCATAGACTACATAACCAACAAAATGATGTTTGATAACCAATCGTTAAATGAGTTTTCTCTATAGAAAATTTGAGAGTAATGGAATGAAATAAATGCACACTTTTCTAGACTGTAAGCTTGTAAAACAGCCTTTCTTCATTCACGCAGCTAGTAAACGACACATTTTGGTGTAAATCAACTTTATAAGTGCGCGCCAAAAGCTTGAACCAACAATTATGAAATGGCGTTCCATGGGAACATTTTGCACTAATCACGTGATGGAACAATTTACGATAGGAACTGGAACAATTTACTGTACACAGAGCGTACACATTGTGAACAATTTTTCCCATTCCATCATCTCGTCTTTGTTCAACTTATAAATTCATTGTCTGACATTGTTGATCTTCAACTATTGATAATTCATTTTGATTGATCTTTTAGTAGGCTTATTGATAAGTGAATTGCAAATCATCATGAAAAACTTATTGTCAAGCCTTTTTATTTAATTTGGTTTTTAGTTAATAATCTTTACTTCATCTAATTCAGTTGATTTTTGTCAGTTTCATTTTCACCGTTCAAGCTTTCATTGAAACTGTTTAATACTGTTGATAAATAATATCTCAATTGAAGTTGTTTAAGTTTGAACTAGAGTGTTATTTCATATAACATGATATGTGTTACTTTTAAATTTGTGTATGTAAATATGTAATTTACTTAAAAACTCTTGTGATAACTTTTAAATTGATCACTCTATTTCACTAATATTATACAAATTAATTAATTACCTCAAAGTCAGTGCTACTTTTTCCGCTAGTGAAACTGGTCTAGTGAAACCTACACTTGATTGCATGACTCACTTTAAAGTCCTTTTCTATAAAACTTACTATAATATAAAACTGTTTACTTACTTACTTTCATTGGCGCTACAACCAGATGTGGACCTTGGCCAACTATCCTCCAATCCTCTCTCCTCTACGCCACATTCTCCCATCTTTGGAGGCCCTAAACACGCAAATCGGCCCTCACATCCTCCAGCCATCTCCTCCTGGGCCTTCCTCTTCTACGTGTACCAATCATATTGCCTTTCAATAAACTATGCGGTAACCTGCAACTCTCCATTCCCACCATTCCATGCCCCAACCACCTTAACCGTTGCGCCTTGATAACTCGCACAATATCTTCTGGTCCCATAAAATTGATAATCTCTTCATTATTTCTAATGCGTCACCCATCTTCCGTTCTGACTGGTCCCATGATACTACGCAAGATACATAAAACTGTTCACGCGACCGATAATATGCTTTGAACTTTGTTTCGTCGTCCTTATTAATGCTTATAAATCCCATCGCAGAACATGGCATCACGTCTAGGAAAACTTCCTCGCCAAAAATGCAGTTGCCAAAATTTAGTGCGACTTTCAATAAGTCACGGCGATTTTCGGCAGCTTGGAATTGCCACTTTCATGAAAAGTTGAAGAACCACCATGTTTATTAAAAAATTAACTATTTTGCTCATAATAATTGCTGCTACAAAAATTATAGTTTGATAGCTTCTATTTTCCTTTAATCGATTCCAGTTATAACTTTTTACGTTTTTTTGTAATATATTTTCTCTGTTTTTATTCGTAGCATGCGTTGTCAGATGAACCAAGAACAAGCACGGATTCAGGAGATAATACTGCTCCACCTAAACCCAAGAGGCAGAAAATGGCTGAACCGATAGATCCTTATGAAAACGACATGGTAAATGAAATTCTGTGTATAAAATAAATTTCTTTAAATTTACAACCATCAGTTGTTTGGGTATAAGTATAAGATATATTTAAGGTGTTCATAATAAAAACTGCTCTCAATATCGATATCTACTCTAATATACGAGGCTTGCTGTAGTGAAATACACACTATAACGTGAGTGCAAATGATAGGACTACAGAGTTGCCTATTCTCTGCGTTACCACTGCCTTCTCTAGTAGATAGCTGATTCCGGTATGTCTGCTGCAATTAAAAAGGATAGAGCTATATGTTTTGTATTCACTTATATGTTTTTAATTTATTCACTTAGGCTACTTATTATTTAATCAATATGATCAATCGCAATAGCATATTGTCTATCTGTATTCCTTTCTTATGACACAATAAAAACTTCACTATCAATGATAGCCTAAACATCTCGCCACTGGTGTTGTTAAGATTATTAAGAAGTAGATTGATTTACTTACATCAAATTATAAACATTTGATGCAAATAAAAATCAAGTCAATTTCTTTCCCAGAAAGCTACTTACAAAATGAGATTTACATTTACAAATAAGGTATATAAGGAAACCCCTACAAGACTACAGGTCTGTGTGTAGGAGGGCTGCAACCCAGCGAACGCACAGACACATCAGTGTCCATGTTTGCTGATTCCATATTTTCGTTTGATCATTGTGAATCTATATACATAAATTATTATTTAGAATCTAACAATAGATATTATTGATAAAGTATTATTTTTAATTTAATAAAGCTTGATTTGACTTGACTTGTCTAATAACAGAAGAGGATAGCAGCAAGAATGTTAATCAGGTGCTGACTTCATTAAGTGAATCTCACTTCAATCACAGCTCTTAATATTGATACCTACTCTAATATACGAGGCTTGCTATAGTGCAGTAATTTTGGTCAATTTCCTTATAAAACACAGATATCTCAACATATTCTACTGTTATTATTGAAAATTTCTATTACTAGTCAGAAGATAAACAATTCATCATTTTCAATTGCTTGACTTTCACAGGAAATCATCTTGGAACCTTGTTCAAACGTAATGCATATTGATAATAAGGATTTTCCAAATCTGATTTATACCGAACTTCCCGACTGCAGCAGAGGCAGTACAAGCAGCAGAGCAACTGGAAGACACATTAGTTGGTGTCTAGCAACTGGCAACTCCGTCTCAGGCAATGATGCCAATGGAGAAGGTCATGACGGCCAAAATGGAAATGCCCAGAATCCCCATGAACATGGTGGACAAGGAGACCAACCGGGAGATGATAACCAACACGAAGATGACAGCGAGGACGAGGACGATGAAGAAGAGGAGGAGGATGATGACGACGACGATGATGATGATGATGATGATGATGACGACGACGACGATGATGATGATGACGACGACGATGACGACGATGAAGAGGATGATTCGGAGGATGATGATACAGACACGGAGAGCGAAGGAGCAGGTGATCAGAATCCGCCTGTGCAAAGCGTTGAACAAGTGGCAGCTGATGAGGCTAGTTATGTTGAAGTAGGCGCTGGAGACGGGGCTAAGAACGTCCCAGAAGAGAGTACCGTAGCAAAAGGTGAAGGCGGTCATATCGGTGACACTAAACTTCCCAAAAAGGATGATGATGTGGGCCAAGACGCTGATGAACCGAATGACGATCTAGATCCAGATATATTTCAGCAACAAGCACAGCCAGTAGAAGTGGAAGCTGTTGTTCACGCAGAAAAGCAGAATAATGCTAATCAAGATGGAAATAACGGAGATGTAGGTCTAAATAATGAAAATCAAGGTCAAAATAACGAAGGTCAAAATAACGAGGGTCAAAATAACGAGGGTCAAAATAACGAAGATCAAAATAACGAAGGTCAAAATAACGAAGGCCAAAACGAACAAAATAATGATGAACCGGAAATCATTGCTGAGTTTATAGATATGGGTGTTGCGGGGGATGCTGGCATCAATCAACTTATGGGGGATGATCAGGAAGACCCTGAAGAAGAGCAGGATGAGGAGGACTCTACTGATGAGGAGATGGGCGAATTCCATATGGTAGATGAAGCTGGAGACGCACCCGCCGACTTGGCTATTGACGCACCAGAAGCAGAAAAAGAATCTGAAGATGATGTAATGGGCCCAGACCCAGATCAAGAGTTTCCCTTAATGGACCCAGAGCCTCCCGTAATGGTCCCACACCCTGAGATTCCCTTAATGGACCCATACCCACAACCTCCCTTAATGGGCCTCCCTCATGAAGCAGAGGACAATGACAGCTTCGATTGGAATGATTCGAGTGACGATGAGGACGAAGAAGAGGAGGAGGAGGAGGATGAACCTCATCAGGTGGGGGAACATGGAGAGCCAGGTGATGGGCCCCCACCATCAAATATGGGAGGAGACCCAGAGGCTGACGGAGGTGCCAATGCTCCGGAACAGGGAGGAGGAGCCAACCCACCGGCCCAGGATCCACCAGTCGACCCAGCGTCAGTTGGCGGGGGAATTGGGGCAGGAGATGCCCCGCTTGCTGACGATGCCCATCAGCTTGATTCGACATTGAACGAATCGAATTCTTCTCATTTGGACCATGTCAAGAATGCTGCCATTAACCACGAATCGGCTACGAAACAGAATAATACTAATAGAAAGGACATAAACTGCGTCAGTGAAGATAAAAATTTAGATCAAGTTTCGCCTCTCGATTCCGAAATGCTCAACCCCGAATTGAAAATTAACAACCCTGCAAACAAACAGTCTGATGAAAGTATCACAGAACAATCTAGTCAAGATGCAGAACTTACAAAACTGCTACCAACATACGGAATAAACGATGAAAATCACTCGAGACCAGATTCTCCTAATACAGTGAAGAGTAACCCTGATGCTTTTTTAGAATCTTCCGATTGCAGTCAAAAGCTTTGCGAGGAAGTCTTGGTGAAAAAACTGAATTGTGACGCAGTGATACTATCGTGTAACATCACTATTGACTCCAATGAAGTAAGCTCGGACTGCAGTATCAAAATATCCGATTCTGTAGTAGATGTGAAAATAACTCATTCAGTTGATAACTTGGCGAAGGATGAGCGAATAATAGATGAGAAAGTATCCATATCTGAAGTAATTATGGAATCTGATACAGATACTATCTCCACTACCGTTGAGTCAATTCAACCAGAAGCTCAGTGTGCCGAAAAATCCCAGAGTGATGAAAATTCTGTCTCTAATGTAAATAGGGAAGAGGTAGAAACCCTGCTTCCCCAAGATTCTGTAAAAAATGAGAACGCATCAATTACTCGTGAAGCAGTGAAAGAAGAAACCTCCACATTGTCCAATGTGCTATTGGAACCCCAAGTAGTAAAATTAGAAGAACCTTATACATCTACATCATCTGATGTTCAATGTAAAGTTGAGACTCAGACCATAAAAGATTTTGGAGTAGGTAAACAATTGCCGCCCAACGATGAACCTATAAATATTGAAAATAAGATTGTTGAAAATATCTTATCAGATGAGAATACATCAACTCCTGAGTCTAAAAATGAATCAGAATCCGTTGAAAATCCTGTGATAAATGTAAAGAAGCCCTACTTAGATGAACCTAATGATTGTGATGTACTCAAAGTAGAAGAAAATAATTCTAACTTTGAATCTGAAACTGAAACGCCTTCTATCAAAGGCATCACAGTTGAAGAATCAATAACTGGTGAAATATGCTCGGTTGATGAAGATACCACGGTGGTGTCAGAAGAACAAATAACCGATAAAAAAGCCAGCGAAGATGATAAAAAAATTACTGAAGAGGTCACCTCTTCTGACAAGACTTCTATAAGAGACTTGGAAACCGTTTCCAATAATAAAAGTGCAGATGATGTTCCACTTGAAAAAAGTACAAATGAAGTTGAAGAGTCCACCTCTTCCGACAACAAGACTTCTACAGGAGGTTTGGAAACCGCTTCTAATGATAAAAGTGCAGATGAAGTAGCACATGAAGATTCAACCACTTCCGACAGTAAAACTGCGAAAGATTTTGAAATTAATTCCAATCAGTTGGCCACTATCAACGATTCAACTGTAGAACCAACCGATTCAAATGTAATTACCGAGGATAACTTGAAAAACAATCTGCAATCCTCTTGCTCAACAAATGCAGATGTCAAAAACACTAGTGGACCAGATCAGGAAGTCACATGTGATCAATCACCGCAGAACGTTGAAGCCGACAAATTCAACAAGCACGAGACTAATCCACAGAAATCTACTGATGGGTTAAATCACACTGAACAGATGATGTCTGACGTCTTGAATACAGAAAACCCCTCATCTTCTGGAAACGTCGATGTCAAAAAATGTGACGAGACTGCAGAAGTTTCGAAAGACTTGACAAAAACTACTGACCAGAAAGGCGACGAAAGCGCTGCGTTGAAGGCTGACGATAATGGAGAGGTGAGTACCATAATTCCAATACTCTGTATCATATAATAATATTGAATTGTTTCGAAAAAAATACTAATTTACAACAATCATTAAAAAGTAATGTTGAATAGGAATTTATATTGTGGAATTTCTCCATAATTGAAAAACACAGTTTTATTCTTGTCACATCCAAATTTGTTCAAATATTTGTCCTTAAAAATCTAATAAATGTGGATTCGACAAAAATAAAACAGTGTTTTTCGAAAAATAATGTACTAATTTAAAGTAAATTATTTCTATGCTTGGGCTATTTCACAAAATGATAGAAACTACACTCACATGGGCCTGTCCATAATTATAATTTTATCATTATAATTGACTCATAATGTATTTACGTGTTAGGATCTCCGCCAGCCGATAGTAAACCTGGAGAAACTGCAGTCTCCCCTGGCAGAGCGGAGCTCGGTGTCACTTGCCACTTGCGAGCTGTGTGGCGGCGCATGCCCAACGCAGCAATGCTTGCGTCTGCGCCGTAATAGCGTGACTGGCAGAGTGACAAGGCGCGGCAGAGGCCGTCCTCGCAGTAACGAGAATGTGTCAACCGAGAATGCCTCGTACACGTGTCTCCTTTGTCGTAAAGTAATGCAGGACAGAGAGAGCGGCCGTAAACACGTACAGACTTCCCATGCTCTCAAGGAGCACAAGACCCATGACAAATGCGCAAGCGATGAGGTTAGTAAACAACAATTATTCACCTTCTTATCTTTTCTGCATATTCTTACCACATTTTACAAACCTGTAAATAGTATAACACTGCAACACACTTCCCCACCCATACTGTTCCGTATCTAGCAGTTTATTAGTTTAAAGTGCTTATTTAAGTGTTATTAGAGACTCTACTCGGGTATAATTTTTGTTTAGGTTGGTGATGAAGTTATCAATTGCCGATTCACATGTTTCAGTTATTCTACTGGGAATATTATAGTGTGCTTGATACCATGCATATCAATACATTGATAAAATCTGTTTTCTTTCCACCCTCCTTTAAAACATCCACATCAAAATATAGAAATTGAGAAGGACAAATTTGGAAGTGAACAAGTTACTACTCACGAAAAGTACAATACTGGACTTCGTTCGTGAATTGGTGATACAAAATATTATATACTAAATATAGGTGATATCAGTTTAAACAAAATATTAAAGATGGAAATAAATATGATATTGCACTTGTTCAGATTGCTAATGATTACAATGTAATAACTATGAAACCATTTCAATCTAGATTTTCCTCAAATTCCTATACAAAACATTGAAATTGAGTTTCCAATTCACCATGTCACAATTCATATATTATTTATGAAAAGAATGGAAATTACATAAGGAACTCCTTCTTAAGCCATTTGTTAATCACAAATTTGAAGATTTATTCTGCTATTTTTCTTTGTGAGTTATGTACCTATTATATTAATTTATGTAAAATCAATACGCGATTCGTTATTATTATTATCATCATCAATTAATTTGATTCTCCCATATCATATTTTCACTCACGTAATTGTTCATTCCATGTATGTGTTTCGAAATTTTTCTGTTTATTTTAGAACCCCGGTTAACCGAAATAAAGGGGGGAGAGCCATTTTGTATATCCAATTTTTTGGTTGAACCGTCATATGCTATTAACATGGTCCGTAGGAAAATTTAATTTACAAACAAAGTTTATGTAATACAGGATTTTATTTCAGCAACAAAAAAATAATTCAATGGTTCAGACTGAAGTTACTAAATAATTTTATACATCACATATTACAGAAATTAATGATATTTGTTTGCTTATCAAGTCATTCACATCTTTTCGGTTGACCCAGGCTTCGGTTAACCGGGGCTCTGCTCTATTTTATTTTATTTATTTATGTATTCTATTTCCAAGTTATTTTATTCTATATTAACTTTTGATGGGTTTGTTTGTAATCATCTCTAACTTACAGAATCATACATTATTGTTAACTGAAGGCGATAACTTGCCGGCTAAGTTGGTCTAGTGGTGTGGGGCGTTATAACCTTTGGTTTGCTAGCACTGTCTGGTCGTGAGTTCAAATCCCGCCGGTAGACATGGACGTTTGATCATCTCATCAATCAATCACGCATTCATTGAAGCAAAAAGCTTGTGGGCATCATCCGCAATAGATAAAAGGAAAAAGGAATAACGTCCCCTCTCAGTTTGTCACTGCGTTTCCCCTTTTTCACACTTCTTTGAAGTACTGTGGTCTCATCTTTTTGTGTTTTAAGCCATTTCAAGACTTTTCCACTGAGTGTATAACTTTGATGAGTTATGACGTCATCCACTGCTAACTGATTAGAAATCTCATTGGTTATGATTATTCAGTGTCTTTGGAATTATAATGTGATAAAATTTTTTAGTTTTTGTTAAACCTAATTCATTTATAACACTAAAAATTTTCCTATCATGTTAATGATTGGAAGAGGAATTTTAGGCTAAAACAAATGTTTTTCTTGTTAATTTCGTTGAACTAATACTGTTCAACTTAGGGAACTCTTCTCACAAAGATTGTAGTACATAAATGTATGCTGTACACTGTACTGAACGTTTCAATTACGACGAGTTAGTTTTGACAAATAAAGGACAGAAAACTCATACCGTAGAAGAACAATGAGAAAAATAACAATGCATCTATTAATAATAATTTCAAACTTTTAAAATAACCAATAATTGACTTGGAAAATTCACTCACTCACAAAGAGTACTATTATCCATTCATACCATTTATTGTCAACATGAACAATTCATTATTGAAATCAGAATTTCGATTGTATTGATCACCATGAATGTTAAAATAAAATCTACATTATTAACACCATCATTTTATTGATAATTAAATGAATTATGAAATAATTATTAGAAATTGCAGTTAACGAATTGCTAGAATATAATGATAATACTAATAGTAATTTATCCCAATATTCAATGAAAGCTATATTAATAGAACTAAGGACTTCTGTCACTGCAAATATTGACCGTAGAACTACATAGCAGAAGGAAATTTGCTGAATGAAACTGTCCAAAAAAACTTACTCAGACACGGAATCGTCAGGTTTTTTGGACAGATTCATTCATTCAACAAATTTCCTTCTGCTATATAGTTCTTTGGTCAATATTTGCAGTGGCAGAAATCCTTAATTCTATTTATATAGCTTTCATTGGATATTTGAATTGATGACTATTATTATATTATTGATAATTTTTAACCTATTCTGTTTATGTGTGCAGCGAACAAATATTTATTTTTTTAATTTCCAGATTACTGAAGAAGACGCGAACAAGGATGCGGGAGAATGGAAATTGCCGAAGCGCACATCGAAGTCATTGGACTTGCTGGGAACTCTATTCGCCAGCGACAATGATGACGACTCGCCGTCCGACGATGAGGACTCTGACTTCACATGCGACGACCACGAGATCGAAGAGGCCGAGAAAGACGAGGATCTCGACTTGAAGAAGAGCGAATCTCGCCGCAAATCGCTGCGCAACTTTCGCACCGCACGTACAGGTAAACAAGATGACACTTTAACTGTTGGTAAGAGATCATTTAGGTTGAGCAAAAATTCAACTATTCAAAAGTCAGTTGCAGGTTCGAAAAGTTTTGCCCAACGTAATAAATGTATTGGAAATCTGGAATCAACTGTAGCGTTGACCAAGCGTGGCACCCCTATTCCATTGAGAGTGCTTAGGAAATCTCTGCTAGAAAATAACGGCAATCTAGCCGCATTTGGTAGGGGTAGAAGTGCGGCTGGTGTCGGCAGTAGTGTATTGGTAACTTGCTCGTCCTCCAAAGACAGTAATTTGTCGTCAATTGATAACGATTCTCAATCGAAAGATCCTTCTTTCGATGATGATACTATTTCATTACGCAGCGGAAATTCAGTTTCCAGGGGTGAAAATTGTGTTTCGTTGCGTAGCAGTATGCGTATTAGTAGCAAATCGAACGATGATGACGAGGAAGATGATGATGTGTGCGATAATGTGGGCAGCAACTCGGAAGTGAATCAGAGCGGCAGTCAGCAGGCTGGTCGTGTGAAATGTGACCATTGTGGCAGCACTTACTCAACCAAGTCCAACCTTCAACGTCACATTGCCAACCATTGCAGGGCTTTGAATGGCGTCGATAAGGATTCCAGGAAGAAGAAGGCCGATGATTTGAAACGTAAAAAGTTGCGTAAGTATTATAACACTGGCCCTGGCACTTCAAAACGAACTCGACGCGCTGGTTCCTCATCTTTGGAAGAGGAGTTCGAATCCTCAGACAACGAATACTCTGATCAGGGAAGCTCTTCGAAAACCCAAAGGGATAAGGGAACCTCCACAACTGGTTTGGTCTACTCGCCACGATTGATTCTACACAGAATCGACAATGGCAAAATAGACTCCCTCAATGCAGATAAAAAGCCCGAAAATGAAGAGATAGTGAGTGTGAGTGAAACGGACAAGTCGATTCAGGTGGGCCAAGGTGAATGCAACATTAGGAGTGCAAAAAATTTCAGGTGTACCGATTGTAGAAGAAGCTTCTACACCCAAGATGATCTATCCCTTCACGGTATGATTCATGCCAATCGCACTGATTTTCCTTGTCCTCGCTGCAACAAAGTCTTCCCAACTTTTCCAAATCTAAGAGTGCACATGCGCACCCACGCTACTGGACCACCTTGCTTATGTGATGTCTGTGGAAAAGCTTTCAACACACCATCCAGCCTCAAAGTTCACATGAAGACGCACGACGAGGACGAAAAATTCAATTGCAGCTATTGTAACCGCACATTCAATTTTGTTGGCAACTTGAAAGTGCACGAACGTTTGCACACTGGCGAGAAGCCCTACAAATGCAGTCTATGCGAGCGTTGCTTCACCCAAAGTACAAGCCTCAAGCTTCATGTGCAATCTTTGCATATGCAACAACGAATTCCCTTACCTTGCGATAAATGTTGTAGAAAGTTCAGGTCGCAAGAAACATTGGAAAGGCATAAACTTTGCCATGTTGACTATAGACGCTACAAGTGTGATATATGCGATTCGGTATCATTCAACAACAGAGCCGGTTTGAAGCATCACATGGAAACTAAGCACATGTGTACTAGCGATGGAACAGTTGTTGATTTGATTGAAAACAAGCCAACTATCGATTCTATAAATACTGAATCAGGAATCGTTCAACGTCTTAATGTAACTCCAAATCAGAACTGTGTGACTAAACTGCCATCAATATCTGTGCTAGGCGTCAAGAGTTCAATAAGTAGTGGTGTAGACTCAGGACTAAGTTCATTGCAGAACTTGGTTCAAAGTGCTCGGTTCAATCCTCATGGAGGAGGGCTGATAAACGAACCAAGTACAACCAACTTGCCAAAAAGTACCAGTGGTCCTGAAAATCATCAATTCTGTATGAATGGTCATAATTTGAGTATTTCTCCTAAAGAATGCAATGATTATTGCAAAGTGTCTGTTTTGAACCAAGGTGGGTTCAATGCAGACGGAAACGCTTCAGCAACATCCGATAATTGTAATTTAAATAATTCAACCCCAATCAAGAATGAAAGATTGGATACATCCAGCGATTTATCATCTGGCAATGTCTGTGAAAATCGTAATAATTTAATAGTGAATAAGACTGGATTCGGAAATATCTCACCAATAAACTCCTCTACATCAGGTATCAAGAATAATATTTGCCATCCACATTTTAATGTTGCGATGAGTAGTAGAGGAGGCATTGGGAGAGGTGGAAGAGGCTCGAGAGGTGGTAGAGGTAGGGGAGGTGGGTCGTTTAATTTTCAAAATTTGCAAGTTCACAAATGTGGAGCGTGTTCAGCTAGCTTCGACAAGAAGGTTTCGTTGAGACGACATATAAAGGAGACACACTCTGGCCCGTTTGGCGATGTTAATGAAACAATAATGCAGCTACAAAACGATTTGGAGGATCTGCAAAGGATCTATGGAAATAAAAAGGTTGAAAATAATCGCCGAGGAACTGGTAGAAGGAAGAGTACAGAAGGTCGGAAGCAATCTATCGATTTAGAGTCGAGCTTTGACGAGAGTGCAGCAAATAAAGAACACCATCAATTTCCAAGCGAAGGAAATCCTCAAACCAGTACTTTCAACGATAATAATAAACCGGAAACCACTTTTACCAGTTCATTCAATGTTGAATCATTATTGAGCAAGTCTCCTGGTGATGGTGATGCTAGAACAGGGAGTGGGGTGGGGGCTGGTGGGGACAGCTCAGTGGAGAGTGGCGAAGGAGCTTTTGCCCAACCAAATCAAGCCAAGAGTATCGAACTTGACAGCTCTTCCAATGCCGACAACTACAACGAGCTTGAAGGCTGTAACGATGAATCTGGTAAATCAGGTAAATCGAGAACAAAATACGAATTTGGATGTCATCTGTGTGATAAATCGTTTCCGACTACTATGGGCCTTGTCCGCCATAAGAATTTTGTGCATAAGGTTCCCAGTGAAAAGTGTAGGTTACCAATGAGGGATAAGCCATTCGAATGTGAGTATTGTACAAAGCGGTTCACGTTCGAGACTGGTGCTCAGAAACATATTCAAAGACACATAGAGAAGGGTCATTCGAAACGGGTGAAGAAAGAGAAAGTGATTCGGAAGCCCCCCAGCGCCAATCAGCTCAACTATCCGAGTACATCAGCAGTGAATTCGTCATCTTATTCGGCTCCGTCATCTGTCGACTCGACTTTTGCGGCGTCCTCGGCTCAGGGACAGGCTCAGCACATGGTCAGCGCACCCCCGGACTCCCGGTCTGATATTTCCGATCTCAACCGTCCAACGAGCTTACCCAGTTTCAAATGGAATGACTATCGAATAGCCCCTGATGTGACTCGAAGCCCACTAGTCAACCCAGACACCAACACTTTAGCTATCAATCAAAACCACATATATGACCCATACCATAACAATCCTAATTCCTGGGCCGCCGTGAACCATAAGCCCAACTTCTATAAAAACCATACTTATGATAAAACTATCTACCCGATTCCCACCTCTTCAACTTTGCATAATGAGTTTGGTTATGTTGGCAATGATACATTCAGTAAACCTCTGCCGACTTTGTTCAGTCACAACAATGCTAATCTGTATCCGGGAGCAACAAGCTACACTGAGCCTGCTGCGAGTAAAAGCAGTGTGCCTGCATTCAGTGTGCCTGCCAGTTACAATGACGTCACTAGCTCTACCTATGCTCAAAGCACTCAGCCGGCTCAGGCTAGTTCTACGTCTACTTATGTCACGCAAGAATTCATGCCTAAACCATCGACTGAAAACGATTATACATACAGTAGTTCTGCTTATGTTAGCAGTAACCATCAGGCTAGTTATTCGGGAGAGAAGCAGCCAGAACCGAGTGCTGCGTTCAACGATAATCAAACGGCAAATTATTTCAAAACTGATTCCGATTTCAGTAATGCACCACCATCAAGCTATGAGACAAAAAGTGCGCCAACATTTGAACAAAAAATTCCACAGAATGTTGGTGGTGATCAGTTCATTTTCAATAATGCCACTGACGACAGTTCCTACATGAAAAACGCGTTCCACGCAGCTCATTTGCTTGATGCTTCCAACTACGAGAAGACCTACTATAATTTGGATTCGAATAAGTTCAAAAATGATGCCGCCTACAACCAACCTGAATCATCATACAGTTTAACGCGGCTGGATGGCTATGCCACCTCGCCCACTCCTTCAGTTTCGAAGCCGGCTTCACCATACTATGACACTCAGCTGCTCCCTCCTGCTCCCACTAAACATGAACATTTCGTTAACTATTACAAGAGTTACCAATACCCTGAAATGCCGCCAGCTGCTGGTCAAATGGATCGCACAGATACCAATACTGATAGGAATTATGGTGCAAACGAATGGGGAGGAATGATGTACAACAATTTGTAGAGTTCGATTTATTAATAATGCCTACGTGTTTGTAGTTGATATACGAATACAATGGGATACAATATTATCTTATAATGCTCTATAATTTTTTCAGGTCCTACTGAATAGGAGATTTGCTCTTAGTTGTTGAACTTTGAAAGTAGTATATGGAATGAAAACAAATAGTTTAGAGTTTTTGTTTGTTTGAAGGAGTTGACACTCCAGCTTTAAATGACAATTTTTCGTCCTCTTAAGAAATTTGCATAGACAATAATAATGAATTGAACGTTTTTTGTAGTCATTTGAATTTAGGATCCCATAATGTGTCTATGTGTAAATGTGTCTATGTGTAAATTTCAATTACCGTAGTCTATTACTTTTAATGGTATAAAAAGTTCAACGTATAGTTGTCTACACATCGTTTAAACAACGACAGCATGCAGCCATTTATTTCTTAAAATCAGGTAACCCGTGCTCCGCAAGGGTCTAAATAAAAAATTGACAAACTGAAATATTGAATAATTGAAAATAGGCCTATAACCATCCTTGGTAAATCAATAATCCATATATGCAAATTTCAAGTTAATCAGTCCAGTAGTTCAGACGTGATAATGCGTCATTCGTGAATTTCCTATCCCGTACGTGTATAAGCCAGTTCTTTCCTTTACTATTTAGATTTATTATAATATAGCTCTATATATATCTCTAGGTGATAGATACATGAGTTGTTAGTATATTTGAATGTGAATAACTTTTAAACGGTTTGAGATATCTATGTGCGGTTTCACCATTCATTTTATCTTGAAATTCTAGATTGGAATCATGTATAATATGACCACCTTCCAATTAAAAAAAAAAAGAAGTTGGATTAAAAATGGCGGTTTCAAGATGCCGGACCAAAATTTTGATTTCGACAGAAAAGTAATCAGACCTATCGTCAAATTTCCATTTTGGAAGAAATATTCAGCTGTTTCCATACTTCTCACCAATCCTGCATATGTAGGCCTATAGTGTGGATATGGGAAAAGAGGATATATAGATAGAAGAAGAATGGCAAGATAGAAAATAAATGTTGAATACACTATTTTATCTATGACCACTCTCAAGCAAAGTTAGCAAAGTATAACGAATTGAAAACTGACATACTGAATACTTGACATAATGAAATCTTGAAGAATTGAAAATACGCCTATAACTAACCTCGGTATTGATGTGGATCGGGAATATTCCCAGTGGGAAGGAACTTATGATTTGGCAATATTTTCGAGGCAAAGAAATATTGGGAATTTAATGGAATTTATGAGAACTTTAGGGAATTTATAAAATTGTTCTAAAAATAATTGAAATTGATCAATCCCACTCATATTTTACATCAATATAATCAATAAATCATCATTCTATTTGATATTGATCAAGCTCAGCCACATTTTACATTGATATAATCAATAAATCATCATTCTTTGAGCCTGTTTTTGCTCACTCACTCACTGTCTTTTTACTCCTATAGTCCAGTCAATGTAAGATTTAGAGGGGAAATTTTGGAACACAATTTTTGACCCCGTAGCTCTTTTAAGGGTAGTAAGGGGGTAAACATATCAAAAGTCCTCACTCCTATCCCCTGTGCTAAGGTGGTGGGGGTGGTTTGAAAGTGCCATATTATGTTTTTTGCATATATCTCGAACAATATGAGCCTTTCGGAAATTTTCGTCGAACACAATCATATTATTAAAGCTCAAAAATGATCCTACAAGTTTCATTTCCAACATTTTTCCATATCTCTCATAGTTTTCTAGTTATGAGCTCTCTAAGGTATCACATTTTGAAGAAAAACCCTTCCGGCTCCGATTTTTTCATCTTTTTGGCCTTATAACTTTTCAACGATTCATTGAAAAAATCCGTGCTAATCATGGGCTCATAGAGCATTATATTCTCTTCAATTTCATCTATGGTCTCATTATTTTAAGCATCTCCCAACGATTGTTGCAGCCGTTATAGTGTTCAGTGTGAAATCTTAAGTTTAACAATAGATCAATTGTCAGGGAAATTGGGAGGGAATATTTGGAACACAATATTTGATTTCGCAGCTTTGTTTGAATTAGTTAGAAGGTGAACATATTACAAGTTTTCATCCCTACTCCTTGAGGGATGAGGGTAGTTTAAAAGTTGAATTTTTTCAATTCTGGCTGACACGCATGTAACTAGGAAACAATGCATTTCAGCGTCGAAAAAATGTAATTTTTTACACAGGGGGTATGAGTGAGGACTTTTAATATGATTACTCCCTTACTATCCTTAAAAGAAGAGCTACGGGGTCAAAAATTGTGTTCCAAAATTTTCCCTCTATAATCTTTCATTGTCTGGATTATATAAGTATTTAAAAGACAGTGAGTTGTAGAGCATTCAATAACTCTCTTCAATTTAATGTATTATTTCATCATTTTATGCTTTCCATCAATTTTGATAGCAGTTTTAGTGTTGAGTGAGGTAAGAGTGAGGACTTTTTATATGCTTACCTCCTCACTATCCTTAAAAGGACTACAAGATCAAAAATTGGGTTCCAAACTTTTCCCTCTTTATACTTTTGAGCACTCGTTGCCTGGACTAGTATCTCATTACAAGTTAAGTGAGCCTCAATGACTCTTGAAAGGTTGTGAGCTGTGGAATTATTTTCTTTTTAATATTGAATTAAACTGGAGTATGCTCCTTGTTTTAGTTAAACCTATTTTGCTGTATTTTATAATTTCTAATTTTTGGATTAATATTCTACTCTAATCTTTATTTAGGGGGTCAATTATTTTTGTGCGGAGAAATTGAATAAAATTATGCAATGAAAGTTAAATTACACTCAATACTTTGTTGACTTTGTTTACCTGATTTACAGTCATTTATTAGTAAGTAAAAAAAATATTATTTAACTTGTAAGACTTGAAAGTAGCATAATAATAGTGGTGCAATTGAATGATTTATTGAGTGCTCATTTCTCCTTTCACTCTATAATCAGTCTATGAGCTTCAAATTACTGTTTTCTTTGAACTTACTGCAATTTATAAGTTATTCATCCTTATATTTCATACATAAATCTGTTGTATAACAGGTGATTGAGACCATATGTGTAACAAAAAACGTTTTTTTCGGTCATTTTTTATGAAAGAAATAATAAATTTCCTCAAGTTCCCATAAATTCCCGGGAATTTATGATTTTTGGGAATATTTCCCTTAAATTCCCTGGGAATATTTCCTCTATCTTAAATTCCCTGGAATTTTACATCACTAATCCTCGGTAAATTAAGAATCTATATGCGAAATTTCAAGTTAATCAGTCCAGTAGTTCAGACGTGATGATGCGTCATTCGTGAATTTCCTATCCCATAAGCCAGTTCTTTCCTTTTTTATATTCTAGACTAGCAGGTAACATGTGCTCCGCAAGGGTATCTAATTGAAAACTTGACCTAATGAAATCTTGAAGAATTGAAAATAGGCCTACAACCATCCTCGGTAAATAAATAATCAATATCAAGTTATTTCAAGTTAATCAGTCCTGTAGTTCAGAGGTCATGCGTCATTCGTGAACTATCATGTATGTGTATAAGCCAGTTCTTTTATTATATTATAGATATAGATGTAGGCTAAATAAACAATTTTGTTCAGTTACTGACGGGAGCACTTTCAACAACAGTGATAATGTTTCTCAATGTTGAAATTGGAAGCTTGCCGCCCGAAAGTACTCCAGTCAGTAAGTGAACAAAATTGTTTATTCACATGAATAAATGTCTGCATGTTGTTGTTTACAACATCAAAATATTGTGTTAATAAATCGCAGTTCGGAGTGGATCAAGAAACCATCATCTATTATTTATTATTTACATCGCGTTGACAGTTTACTCATTTTTCAGTTTTATTTGTGTTCTCGAATTTCTATAATATTCATTTTGAGTCGCGTTTAAAAATATTATTTTTCCGTTCATTGGGCTGTAAAATTATTATTCAAATTCTAATGTGTCATTATTGTTTTCAAATTTCCAGCTTGAAGTGTCGTCGAGAATTTATCAAAAGAAAAATGCCTCATTTTGTCACCAAGAGTATCGAACAAAAAATGAGGCTCAAACGAAAGACCCACTTTTGAAGACCCAAGTCTAAATTGGAAGAAATTAATAGCCTGGATTTCAGATAAGTATTTTATGTGCATTTGAAAAGGCTATTATATAGCCTTTATTGAACTTTGAGAAAAATGATAATGCCCTTAAAGCTACAAGCAAGGCTCCCGCCCTTTCCATGAACTGTTTCTCAAAATTTATTCGATTGTCATTTTTCCTATGAAGCAGAGATGTTCTATTTCAGTTAGTTTGTTTGTTGATAATATATTCAACACAGTTATTATTCAGTCACTGTTAGTTTCGAACTATCTATTATCATTAATAATGTGAAAAAGTATCCAATTTCAATTCGGTTGATTCTTGTACTAATGATTTCCAATAATTTATTAATACGATTATTGTCTCTAAAATAATGATGAAATTTTGAATGGTTCATATTAGGTTAATGATTCAAGATCAACAAACTTATTCGCTTACTGAATTAGTCAACACTTTCTCCTAAATGAATCTTTAAAAATTGAGCCATTCTCTTGGGGACACTATTATGTCATTGTTATTATTAGAGTTTATTCATTTCCATTACTTCCATAGATTAAGCAATAAAAATATTATGTTTATATATTGATACGTTTTCGATAATTATATCGATAGATGACTGATCTCTTTTGTATCTTGTAAGATAATTACAATGTTGTGTATAAAACACTTGAATTTCTTTAGTCTGGATAGGAAAGTTGGTCCTTATTATTATTACTTCAATTATTAAGTAGATAAAAATCATGAGTAAATCATATTGATAGTACAATATTAAAGGTTCGTGATAAAAGGATTTAATGAAATACTTCAAATTGCGGTTCTGAGTAAATATTGTGCACCCCGAATTTAACTATTCAGGTCTCTTTAAGCTCTTTAAGTGTAGCAAAAATCTGTTTTACAAATGCTCAAAATCCTTCAACAAAGTTCATTTAAAAGTTAACTGTCCGCTTTAAAACTTCTATTAATAATTGAATTGTATAGAAATCCAAGCTCTCACATTATAAAAGTAATGATAAAATTAATCAGTTGAATGTTGTTAAAACATAGCTGTCATATCAAAATAGATATTAGTATGTTCATTCTAGGGAATCGCCAGTTTATCTATGTATATGAACCATTTTTGAAGCTGTTTATTGTTTATTAATAGTAGCCTATAATTTATAATTTCGATTTCTAAGTTGGAATTACAGGATTAAACGTAGAAAAGATTCATCGGATTTTAGAAAATCATTACCCAAGTCGGAGCGACTGTTGCCCAACTGACTTACCTGGTTGCCTGGCTGCCTAGTCTCCCTAGGCTCCCTAGGCTCCCTAGTAATAGGGACCCAAGGCATTTATTGTAAAATAACTAATTCTCAACTCCGATGAATCTTTTATAGTCACTCTGTATAATATTTCTAAAATTTTGATGAAAAATTTAGTTTTGTATTAGTAAAACGTGTAACATTCATCTGTATGATAAAGTGATGTGCTACTATAGTATTATTGTAATTTGGACTAATTAAGTGTATATTACCTACGAATTGTGTACTCTATTAATTTTCTAGTTTCATTAGCACGTAGATATCGAAAAATGAAGTGATTACTCTCATTTAAGATGACATAATTAATATGGCATTATAATGTTAAATTTTCTCAGAAGTATAGTTATAATATTAATTTGAATAATAATAATAATAATAATAATAATATTATGAGTAATATTATTATTTGTAAGAATAGATTTTTGATCAAAATATAGTTGGAGGTGTGTTGTGTTCACGCAGTATTATTAATAATAGAATATTAATAGCTATACAGTATATTTCATATTTTTCGTAAATATTACTTTTCATTAACTCACATTTGACTTTCACAATAGATTATTGTTTCCTATTCGATCTACTAAAAGGGTCAGCTTCCTTGAATAATTTTTAAGAAAACATGTTCAGTTTAGTTAAGTACAATTTTGATTATCTTCTCAGTATTAATTTTTTAGTTTCGATATGGCCATAAATTTTCGTTCTCTTATCTTTCAATTGGAAAGTAACCAATTGTTACATCAGAAAGGTTATCTGATTTTCCTTTATGTTTTGATTAACAACTCATGTTTATTATTTTGATGAAATAATAGTATTAAGAGACACTTAGATTTCATATATGTGATTGAAGATTCTGGTTGAATCAATTCAAATTGAAACGAGCTTGAATTATCTAATAAATTATACTCATGTTACTGGTTGCTGTAATTTAATTTGCTATATTCGTGTTAATTATCTTAAATCCCCCCATAAAATGACTAAGCTTCAAAGTACCACTACTCATGTTCACTGGTTACTGTAATTCAATTTTTTGTATTTGTGTTAATTATCTTAAATTCCCATAAAATGATTCAGCTTCAAAGTACCACTAAACTCATGTTTACTGGTTACTGTAAATTCAATTTGTTGTATTTGTGTTAATTATCTTAAATCCCCATAAAATAACTCAGCTTCAAAGTACCACTAAATTCTTCAAAGTATCACTTCATTCATTTAAAACAGTATATTAGCATAGCACAATTTCATTTACACCCAAGCCTTGATAAAAAAAAAAATATTCATGTACATTCAAAATCCTTCATACTAAGATTTCACGTGATCAATCTATTGTAAATAGATCTTAAAATTCTATCACTTTATTGTAATGTACCGTAGTTCTAAATTTTTTTCTGACTGATAAGATTGTTTACAGCTAGTGCAATATTATACACGAATATTTGTCATTATAAATAATTGAAGCATCTAGTGTCGTAATGGTATTTTATAGCCATGTCCATATATGTAAATCGAAATCAAATATAACGAGTTGTGTAACATAAATAATTTGTTTATTGTTCATTTTCCTCATCTAATGTTAATTGATATTTATTGATTGATTATTGAATATTTATTTTTAGTGGGGTTGATATTACTGTAATGAAAAGTAGTACCGTAATGTTGAATTTGGCAAGGGAAATTTTAATCACCAATAGCAATAAATTCTTATTCTTATTAATTTCTAGTAAAGGTCCAATTCCTAAGCGACGACTCTATTTATGGCTTATATTATTATAGTCTATACGTGTAGACTACAGCCTACAATAATATACAGTAATAGATACAGCGGGGCTAGAGTCGTTGTTTTATTTAACCTATTCAAGGAAATTAGTGAATAATTTGACAGCTGTTTAAAAGAATAATTTCTCGATACCCTTCTTATTCATTAGTATTGGAAAGTAATACTTCATCACACTATAATTTTCATAACGTTATTACTATGTTTCCATTATACTACTATATTCAAATGAATTGAAAAAAAACTATGATCACTATCTAAAAATACTTGTGATGATTGTCATAACTAAAATTGCAGATCGGTAAATAGAGCTCATTCATTTAGATTTGATGTTTTTCACAGCTATGCTTTATACTATGGACGTTAAAACAATTTGTTATGGATGAGGCCTTTAGAAGGATGGCAGGAGGCGAGGGGTTTCTGGTAAACAACACGCTTCTGGCAAGGGGAGCTTCTGGATCGTTCTAGTGTGTTCCACTTTTTGATGAGGGGAACCATCGACCAAAGGCAAGCGTGATCTAGAATTCTCTGGCAAGCTCCTTGCACTGCGATCAGTATAAATCGCCTCAAGTGTTTTATTAGTGTAGAAACCCGCAACAAATTATCATTTTATTCAATGATGTCGAAAAGGGATTCATGTAATTGAATTGTTGATTGAACAACAAATAAATAGTTGAATTATTGACTCAATAAAAATTTAATTCATTGACTCTAAAAATAAGGATATCATTAATAATTTATATTATTATTGTTGTGTTGCTCTTAACCAAAGAACGTCTCTGTCAAGGATTTGGGCTGGAAGTAGTCCAAAAATGTCCATTTGTCCAAAATGTCTCTTTCATCCAGACCATGCGTTGATCAGGCGCTATCAAGCACCATAGTGTTTAACACATATTAGTGCACCTGGAGGGGACGGATCCCAAATTTATCCTCCCTCAAGTAAGTAGCCATCATGCTTTGGTCTAGAGAGCAGCCGGCCTTCGCAATTGAGAGCGTCTTTTCTAATGGTCGATCATTTTTTGTTGCTACGCAACGTGCCTTCCGCGCTCGATTTGAAATTCCTCCTCACAGACTCTTTCCTGGCCGTTATTCGATTCTGTCGTGGGTTAACTTATTCCGTAAGTGTGGAAGTGTCGCTAAACCCAGAAATGGACTTCAACGAACCATCAGAACTCCAGAAAATATAGAAAGAGTGAGGCAGTCGGTTGTGCGTTCTCCCCGGCGTTCGGCGCGCTAACACGCAGCTGCTATGGCAATTTCTGACTCCACTGTTCGACGAATTTTCCATTAAGACCTTCAATTTCATCCCTATAAATTGGCTATTGTTCAAGAATTGACTGAACGCGATTTTGTTGCCCATCAAAATGCATGTGATATGCTGATTAACAACCTGCCAGAAGACGCGGTCATTTTTTTTCAGTGATGAGGCTCATTTCCACATGCGGTTCCTCAATGCGATTTTTTATAGGGTTATTTGAAATCAGTGGTTTTTGTCGATCGACCACGGACCATAGCACACCTCAAGAACAACATTCGCGACGCCATTGCCAACATACCGATTGATATATTGCAACGAGTGTATACAAATTTGAAAAATCGAGTTCATCAGTGTATGCGCAATGGGGGTCGCCATTTATCTGTTGAAATTTTTATGACTGCATGAAAAAAAATTGGGAAATTGTTTTCTCATTTAAAAAAAATTAGAACAATAAATAAAGTGCCTTTGTTTTTATTGACCTTTCAAATAAGTAAGTTTCTCTGGCGCACTCTGTATAAACAATTACGGTAGTTGAATGAATGAATAATTACCGTACTTCATCAATACATTTTTTTACTGAGTATGATGCCCACATGATTTCTAGGCTTGTTCATGGGAAATGAGACGAAATGATGAGAGATGAGTGGATCTACAGCTTTAAGTGGGCTCCGAACCACCGGGAAGAGATTCATAATTCTGACAAAAAATAATTTTAATTGACTCACTGCTGAATAGATTCAGGAAAAATAATAGATTAAGTAAAGTTATTGTCACTGAATAGATTCATCAGTTCATAGACTATTTATAATGTGAAGGAGCTCCATTGTATTGAAAACTAGATTGATCCAGTTTTCAGAGAAAATATCCCCACTGCTTTATGTAAATCCTTCTATTGATATTTATTGATTTATGCTCATATTCAGTCAAAATATTTTTTGATTAAATAGTGAATGAATAGTTTACAAGATATTGTGAATCGCCTAGTGCATTCAGATAAACAAATTCTCAAATGTAGTTCATAGGTCATGAGATAAGAACGTCATCTATAGTTGTTATATTCATTCAGAATTAAAAATTTCTAACGTGTCAACGGACATTGGCAGGTTTTTTGCTCCAGTTTTTTGATCTCTCAGGGATTAAAAAAGAAGTTGAAAACTTATTTTTCAATCTTCATAGTTATGTAACTGTGTGTACTTTGGTAAAACTCTACTAGTAATCAACTGTTACGGTATTGAGTTTGGATTTCCTCAACGAGTTCTGAAGACATGAAGTGTATGATGAGTTATATGTTGCAATTTGTGTGTATTTTTGTTGCGAGTTTGATTGTTAGTGTTAATTCAGCTTGTCCAAGAACTCCAACCGGTCTGGGAAGATTAGGTCCCAAGTTGAGTGGCGATGGCGGATTTAGCATTACAATTGGTATGCAACCAGAGCTTTACATTGGTGGAAGTCACTATGTCGGTGAGTGTCACTTACTCTCTTTATTAATTTCATATTTAAAAATCACTTATCATTGTGTAAATTCAACCTTCTATCCACAAAACTAGTATACAGTACTCTACGTTAGAAATACCTTCAGAGTATTCAATCATTCTGAAAGTTTTCTAGTACCTATTCTAGTTTTCTAATTCAATTCAAAAATTAATTTATTTCGCACAACATATTATTAAAAAACATTGTACCAGCAAAAAATACAAAATATAAAATACTAATGAAAATCCACTTTGACAATTTGAAAACAACTTATTTTAACATTATTTGTTTTGCTTTAGAGGACAAAAACATAAAGAGAAATAAAGATGGCCACACCTAGGCATATTATTCTAGTAGGCCTATTCAATTATTCAGAGTAGCTGTTTATTCTACTGAGCGATTTTTAATGTTCAGAGTGGCGCAGGGGAACAGAACATTTTTAATATTATAGATTCAATCATTGTAGGTGTAGGTGCACGATATTTTGCACAATTGATGTGAATGCATTGCCATTTAGTGATCATTGGACTGGTGTCGAAAGTTTAATAGCGGTAATAGCATTTTATAAAAATGACAATAGTTTTCACCACACAGAGAATATTTTGACAGCATTAGGTACCACATTTAAAGTCATAAACTTATCCCTTATCCCTTTTAGTGATATCCTAGAACAAGACATGAACTTAAGGAAAATATTTGAAACGAAATCACAGTCATTCTCCAAGATTTGCTACACTGTCATACCAGAGTTTCCGTAAAAAGCTTATAGGCTTTGGGATCTTGATCTTTTTGACCTTGAGCATAATAACAGGCTGTGATCTTTCTAATGTAATCTTGAAAAGTTGAGAGTTACTTTTAGACACTTAAGTAGCTTGAGGCACTTTTCAACTTATGTACTTGAAAATTAGAGGCAGGGTACCTTTATATATTCTTATTGAAGAAACATTAGTGACTTTTGATATGCATAACATTATCATTAATCATTAAATTAATAACATAAATAACATTATATATGTTCCATTAGTAATCTACTATTTTCATGGATTTATTCTTTGAAATAATATTTCAGAATTTTCTGTTTCCTTTCACCACCCATAACAGAATGGGAATCAGCCGAATGGGAGCCCATCTTGAAGATTAAATATGTTCCGGTAGTTATGAACATTTTGTATGTA
The DNA here is from genome assembly GCF_014356525.2 of Nilaparvata lugens. NCBI lineage: Eukaryota > Metazoa > Arthropoda > Insecta > Hemiptera > Delphacidae > Nilaparvata > Nilaparvata lugens. Next base: position 85,059,012 of record NC_052518.1, on the reverse strand, counting down.
GGAACATGAATGGCTTGACGATTACATTCCATGCCATTAATAATCTACTAGTTTTATGGATTTGATCGTAGGAATGACACTACTGTACCTATTTCAAAATTCTCCATTTCCCTGCACCAATCTGTAATCGTCCAGTTATTTTCTATAAAAATATTTCTTTTTGAGTAACTTCTGTTTAATGTATACGTATACGTTGCTTATAATAATTTTTTATCTTTAATAAATATTTTTATTTTTTCAATCATCTGTGCCATAGCATGTGCATAGTAAGCTGACAATCTGCTGTATCTATAGTAGTATTCAAAGCCATAGCTAGATAATAATATTTCAGATAATTTTGAAGTAATACGGTACATGCATACAATAATGGTAACTTGCAGATAGTCTCGAAGAAAATAAATATAGCTCCTGCCAATCCTTCTTATGTACGATTTATTGTACATAAATAAATACTTTTTATGTAAACGAATGTTGAATAAATAATTGTATTCTGTGTTATATTTTCTTAATCTGTATGTTTTTTCCAAATCGATATAAAAATCTAATAATTCTATTGCACAAAAACATACCGTAATTCAATATTGAACGATGAAGTACAGAATTTAAGCAACGAAGTATTACAACTTTGTATTACATAGTATTGTGTCTATAATTGCAGCAACTATCCAATCGAATATTAATAGGCGGTTTTATCGCTTGTTGATGACTGTTGAGAGTAGCAATCAGTCATCAGCTAATGAGGACAGTGATCCTGCAGAGGTGGGCTACTTCATGTTGTCTGATCCAGAGGTTGGCTACAGCGATCATTGTGTCAATACAATCGTAGAGAGCAACCAAGTCCCAAAAACATCGATATCTGCTACTTGGGTAGCTCCAAAACGAGCGTCTACATGCGTTACAATCAGGTGAAATGCTCTATATTTTTCAGCTTTGTTATAATATTCCCTAATTGTGTGAAATAAACTTGCGCAAACACACATTCAAATACTTCAAGTTCAACGCTTTCTTCTCACATTGTTTTTTCATATTTTCCCAATATGAAAGTATGGGAAATAGCTTATTTCTCCAATACTATAGGGTTGGGCAGGGAGGTATGGATGATTTGAAATAACAGTTACACACTTGTTTTTAAACGAAACTAGAAATTTATTTTTTTAGTGTATACCTTGGATGTTGCCATTATGAAAATTGAAGAGGAAAAAATTAAAACATTGATTATGTACGAAAAATAAGATCTGTTAAATGCTGTCTGTTTTTGTCCATACACTCCTGCAGATGTTGTGAGAAGTTGTCCATACTCCTCTGAAGCATTGCACGTGGTACCGCTCGAATTTATTGTTTTACTGTTTCACTCATGAAACAAACAATGGTTCAAGGGTTCGTGGTTTTTTATGTAAACACGTGATTTTAGGTAGCCCCATAAAAAATAGTCACAAGGTGACAGGTCCGGTGACCGAGGAGGCCACTCCACATCTCCGCGAAACGAAATGAGGCGTCCAGGGAAGGTTGCCTTAGAAATTACATAGCTGCTCTCGATGTATGGCATGTCGCCTCATCTTGTTGAGACCATACAGTATTGACGTTGATACGTCATCTTCTCAATTGTGGCAGAAAAAATTCAGGCAGTATCCGTATTGACAGTGACGATTCGCCCGTTTTCTCAAAAAAGTAAGGGCCAATAATTAGTTTTATGGGGCTACCTAAAAGCACATGTATACATGAACAAACCATGAACCCTTGAAGCATTGTTTGTTTCATGAGTAAAACAATACCGTAACACAAGAAATTTGAGCGGTAACACGTGCAATGCTTCAGAGGAGTATGGGCAACTTCTCTCAACGTTTACAGGAGTATATGGACAAAAACGGACAGCATTTAACACATGTTAATTTTCGTATATAATCAATGTTCTAATTTTTGCTCTTTAATTTTCATAATGGCAACATCCAAGGTACACACTAAAAATTTTTGAGTTTCGTTTAAAAGTGAGTGTGTAACTGTTATTTCAAATCATCCATACCTCCCTACCCAACTTGTATTTCTATTTTATTTTTTTACTATTGGATGAAGCAATTACAATATTTAAAAGAACGGAGTTTCTTGAAACTCCTATCCCTCAATTTTACCTCATAAAGGTGGATTCTCACATATCAGTATTAGTATATCAATACGTGCTGGTACCTTGAAAATATTATTCACGAATTCTAATGGGACTATTTATTACAGTCGCTTGGCCGAGCTAAGTGGGAATAATTCTATTCAAACGCATAGGAGTAATATTTTCACTGTACCGGACAGGCTCACTGATTATATGTGGGAATCCAGCTTAAATAGACCAAATACTTCGGTTATGTCTACGTCTACGTCGAAACTTCTATTCACTAGAAATCATTAATATAGAAAATTGATCCATCAACAAAATTCAAGATTGGGCTAGAAAGTGGAGAATGAAGCAAAGTCGATTCACATCAATTCCACCAGTAAGAAGGATCTGCCCATACCAATAACCATCAAAAACCAAGTTGTACCATACGCCAATGATGCCAAGTATCTGGGTATGACCTTGGACGCAAAGCTTCGCTGGAAGGCCCATGTCAAGAAGATCGAAGAGAGAAGAGCTTGGAATCAAATATGTATAAGACTCCACTCAGTATAAGAAGCAAGTCATGTATGAGAAGCTGTATTAGCTGATCGGTAAAAACTCAAACCTTTCAATCCAAAACAGATTACTTTTGTACAAACTGATATTAAAGCCAGTATGGACGTATGGTATACAACTTTGGGGGTGTACCAACACTATTCTGAAGTTAACAAAAAATCAATGTTGTAATCAGTAAAATTCTCTGAAGTTTGATAAAATTTTATGTTGTAACCAGCAGGTAACCCGTGCTTTGCACTGGAAAATTTATGTGTTGTAAAATGCAATCTCCTTATGCCCAGAAAACATAAAATAGATTAATTATTCATTATTTTGTCAAAATTACGTGGACAATCTTTATCATAGTGATCGATTTAAAACCTGCAATCTTTCATTGATGAGTCGCGCGTGACCAATAACGCCAAGGAATCACTTGGAGAAAGCTCTGTTTGGTTAGGATATTATCGTTGCGTAAGCTTTGAATCATAAATTGAATAAATTTGTTTTAATTATTAAATTAGAATTGATCAATCAATAAGAATGAAAATATACCTATATCCATTCATGGTAAATTCAGAATATTAATATAAAAGTGCAAGTTAATCAGTCATTAGTTCATTATAAGTGATGATGCATAAAACATGTACGAGTATTTCGTATCCCGTATCTATCTATATAAGCCTAACAGGCTTTCGTATTCTTTTGTCTTTAATATTATAGATTATAAAAATTAGTTAATTTTCTCGTTGTGTTAATGAATCAATTGTCACAATTCCAATATATTTTTTAAAATTCTAGTTAAAATTTTATAATTTGCTTACCCTTTGATATTATTCGTATATTGAATTAATTATTCATAAAAGTGGTTTGCTAATGCTCTTGCTTGAACACAGACATGGTGACAGTTGATTTTATTATTAAAATGGAATTGGGATTTCCAGGCAAACATTTAAAAACAATATTATTCATAAAATTATAATTCATCTCTTCAAAAATCTTGCCTGCCATATCCACTGTATGATCAAACCATTGCAACTTCAGAAAAAACTACATACTAATTTATATCTAGAAAAAAAAAATTTTTATGATATCTACTGAATTACCTAATCATTGCACCTTCATGGCATATTTTTTTCACTAATAAAGTAATCCCATACGGTAGCATATTTGGATAGTAATGGCAGTATAATATTATGGGAATCAGTTCATTCATGTTTTTGACATTCACTATTATTAGTAACCGTTTGAATGATCTTAATAGACATAGCTTCTATCTAGTACTGAAAACACTAGTCAATTTACTTTGTTGAATGAATCTTACATGTCCCCTAAATGTCTCTATCACTAATTCAATAAATACTGTAGACTGACAACAAGAATTATTATATCATTGTAAATTGTAACATAGACTACATTTTCACTTTCTGAATGAAATATGTTGTTTATCAATGAACGGAACAAATTGATTCACAATGAAATTATTATTTCCAAATAGAGGATTTGAGCTCCAATCCATGTAAAAATATTTTCCAGATTAACATCTCTTTATATCACACCCTCATTACTTAACTGATCCACGCTTCATACTTTTTTTACGTTAATTCAATCCGTCCATCCATTGTCAAGAATTCTACCTTGAGAGAGAACGAATGACATAGTACCCTTGATTCAACTTTTACTTTCTAATTAGAAATACGTCAATGGTTTCAAATTGAAGATAAATAACAATTCAAATTTTAATGATTTGAATTCATTTCCTAGAATTTTATATGACAATCATTTACAGTAAAATTATTTTTTTAATTCGCCTTCAACTCAGCTAAGGTTTCTAGACCTCTCTTCTGTTTATAGATACTTTTTGGACGTGGGGGAATGATCCTCAAAATTCATTAAATTCTACCAATCAGATTGTATTTGGAAATTTATCATTTATCTGGTTATTCTCGTTTGATTTTTCTAGCGCTTGTTTCTATGTCTCGTTAAGCGATACTTTTTGGACGTAGAAAAAATTGTATTTAAACTTCATTAAATTTAATCCATTCATATTGTATTTGTTAATCGATAATCTTGTCATTTCCGATTGATTTTCTAGAGCAATGGTGTTTGTTGACGAGCTGCATTGGTATTCAGATGAAGGCTTACTATCCAGAAGGCTGTGTCCTTTTAAAGAGCAAAGCACTGTTGTACCCAAACAATGTTGCGCTTGTGACGATGCTAAATACAAGGTCTACTCATTTATTTATTCATTCATTTCATTGGTTATTGTAAAATAACATTGACAATCGCCATACATTTCAATTCTCAAAAATAATCACGCATAACGTAATGCAAACAATGTGCATAATAATTTATAACTAAGCTGAAAATTCCTGTAAGGTAATATTTTTATTCTTGCATTTAAACTTTTTTTATCAATATTTTTTAAATAAAAAATGTACAAATAACTTTTAAATAATGTTTATTCCCCCAAAAAATTAAAACTACTACAGAAATAACAGAAAAAAATAGATAAATTACAATTACATACAATAGTTAGTTACAAACTAATTCTCATAATGTGTCCTCTACATGTTTAGTTTTTTCTGTGTGGAAATTGACCTACTCCACTATGGCGTACCATGTCCTAGAGTAGGTTTTGTTTGTTTTTTTTGTGCGGATTATTAATTATTTAGTGTTTAGTAAGTCATTAGGTGGTTAGTTGTTGTTTGAAATAATGTTTTCTATGTTCCGTCTTCCTTTATGTTCCGTCATCAACCGATTGTGTACTATAGTTTTGAACTTTCTTGGATGATTAATCTGTTTAAAGTTTGCTGGAAGTAGATTATATAATTTTGGTGCTAAATGATTTTGTTGTGGTTTCTGGTTTGAAATGTTGTTGGGTTCTTTGTAATCTGCATAGTATCTCCTTGGAGTAAAGCTGTCTTGGATCAATCACGTCAACGTAATTGGACAACAATTGTTTTAGAAAGGGTCTATTGCTTGCATGCATGAAACGTGATAAAGTTCAAGTGAAAAGTGGCAAAGAGAATGAAAAAGTTTATATCCTAAAAATCAAACCAACAAAATCTTCTCTTTCAAGGCTCAATTCCTGAGCAACGACAGTAGTTACTCAGAAAGTGTTTAAATGTTTAATTTGATTTCATCAACTAAATTTATGCTTTTTAAACATAACTCATTATAAATGTTAGAAAATCAATTCCATGAAATATTTTCAAAGCCAGAACGTATTTCATTTTTAAAATATCAGTCCAATCGTTACTATATACGTATTTTAGTCTTTTTTAATGATAGCTTGGATTCAATTTGTTGCACAGTGTTTTAATTTTCTGATTCATGATTAATTGCAGATGATATTCCAAGGCCTGTGGTCAAATATTACACATCCAAAAGACTTTCCTTTCATATTGCCATTGACTCACTTTAGTGACGTGATTGGTGCCACACATGGCAGAGATTTCAAATTCTGGGGAGAAGGAGTTATTGCTACCGATGGACTCAAACAATTGGCGGAATGGGGATCTCCAGGATTGCTACATAAGGAGCTCTTATCAAATGTGAGAATTTTTCGAAACTATTATATCTAGAAAACAAATTCAAACATATGATAAAAGCTAGCTTTTCCCATGAACATTGAAGGTATTTTCGTCTTCAAAAGCGACAAATTTTCTTCTTCTCCTCAGATAGTGAAAAACTCTCATTATAATTTAACTGTTAAATCATCATGTTTAAAAAACATAAATTATAATAATCACAGGTCTTAATGGATGACAAATTTTAAGAAAGTCTCCAGAGTACGCCAGTTGGTTTTATATGACTAGATAAAATACTTCCGGTAAATCATTTTTGATAACACGATCTTTGAGCTAATAATGATATGTTGATGATTAGTGATGTGTTATTATTTTAATATTTTAAATATTCTCAAGTATAACACGAAATATTCTTCATAATATTCATTTAATTCCGATTGGTTAGAAATGGTGTACTGGCTTGTATGCAGGCAAGCTATACTATTTTTGTAGGACATGCCTGATCTTTTTATTCAATTGCTACAGTATTACTGACTTTCACAGACTGAACGTTTCTCAGTATTTCAAAAGTAGGCTGCATATTAGATGTTCAATGCAACTTATCCATGTTTACAGGCTGCGGTCATGCAAGAATAAATATTTTTAACATCTTGATCATTAGTAGTTAAGGTTGCTCATATAAAAGAATAAATAATCAAATGCAATTTTAATATATCGAATATAATTACTTTATTATAACTACTATGGTACCACTATACTAAAGTACGGTAAAATAGTGTTATTACTATAATTATTATTAGACTAGTATTATCTGAATATTATTAAGAATTTGCGATAGTTTCGAAATTTCACACTCTGAATAATTATTGCAAACATAGTGATGCTTTTCAATTTGAGGGCAATTGACTTTTCAAATTACACAAAATATCGTGTTTTTAGACACCAGCTCTGAACTTGACTTTCATCTAGTTATCCCTATTTTGCAGAGTAAAAAGCTGAAAACATTGATCCAAGCCGCTGGTCTGTGGTACCCAGATGTTAATGGGAATACAAGTTCAAAATTCCATGTTGACAGATCGAGAAATTTGCTATCCATTGTGTCAATGTTGGGTAAGTGATATTGATTAGAAATAGTTATTTGCATAAGTAGTGCGTAAAGTGATACTTTGCACACAGTTTACCACCAACTGAGCCACTCAGAACGCTCTGATCATAGATTGCTTGATGGAGGTTTTATCTTGTGTATGCATTGAAATCCAACCACAGTCGTGTCTCCAACTTGATTTCTGTTTTCGCGCACTGATCCTCAATACAACCTACTAACTATTTTGTACTGTCATTTTGTAAATTTGGAGTACGCAAAGTAGTACTTTGCGCACTAGTGCAGAAACTTGGTTCTTTGCGTTCTGTAATCAGTGCAGGAATGGTCACTTTTCAAGGCAACTGTGGGAAAATATAATTTTATATTTTCAGGAAAAAACTTTGTGTGTTGATATGTTTGTATGTGTGTGTATGTGTATGTATGTATATGAGTATGTGTCATGTGTATTTTTTCTTATTGAAAGTAATGTTTTCAAGCATTTTTTTTTTTGACAATTCTCATACTCTGTTAAGAGTCTCTGGGAAGATATTAAAAACAAACAAACAAACAAGAATAATTCTCTTTTTTCTCCAAAAGTGATTTCTAAGATCTGCTTCAATTTCAAGCTCTCTATATGTCAAATGTTAATTTCAAAGGAATAAAATGATATCAATTTCTATTTTATGTTATCTACTTTTGCCCCAGGTCCGTCTCCAGATTGGTTAGTTGGTGTGTCAAGTCTCGATCTTTGCCTAGAGAACTGCACCTGGATTGAAGAAAAGGTTATTGACCTCTATCCATATGATGCTGGTACAGACAATGGTATCACGTACATGGTGAGTGATAACTAATGTTATATTCAATTTCTTATCAAATTGGTTGGCACTGCGGTACCTGCCTATCATTCAAACTATAGATTCTCAATCTTGTAATACTATTGCAAAGTATTCTCCTCCTTGTCTCTAGCAAATTTTACTATTAATGAGAAGCAAAATCTCTCTGTTTATAATCTTTGTTATGTTGTATTGTACACTTTTTATATTGAAATGTGTTTGTGTATTCCAATAAATAAAATTTCATTTTTTAAAGAATTACTAGTACCCTTTATTTTTTGAAGACATGCCCGTTTTCAAAACATGATAAAGGGTACTAGTTATTCTACTATACAACTATCAAGTTGCTCTCAAGAAATTGATTGAAAACTGTTTTGTATGAAATGATCAACATTCACCCGGTCACTAACGATACTGCAGGCATGTACAGTACGCTTGTTCAAGCGTATCTGACCTGAAAGAGCACAGTTATGATACAATGTTTACATCAGTCGAAACGACTTTCAGTTTCTAACATAAAGTAAATCGCCAATAATAACAAAAATAAAACACTGGGAAATTAAAGATTACAATGATACACAAATAATTCAACCTCAAATAGAGCAGTGAAGAATAATAAAGAACAAAGAGTCGTAGAAACAAAAACCTTACCTCAAATTCGAACCGCTATTTTTCTGTTGAAGCTTTTCGCCGAAGACACAAAAAGCTTTTACAAGCATTTGAATAAGCGTGCTTGACATCATTAGTGGCCTTTAATGGAATCACAAAAATTTAATTTATTTTTTATAGTTTCATCTTCATAATTACGGTTTTTTATAGTCCCCCAACTCCCCAACCGTACCACGTGAGCCTGCTAAGCGTATAAGTAGTACATACCCCGAGGATCCTCGTTCTCCATTCTACGATCCTTCTGGCAAGGAAATGCCTCCTTTGGCAAGGATTCACCTCAAACGCACCAAGCTGGTCGAAAAGTCTTGCGACAGAAAAACCGAGGATGAACTCTTACAAGAAGTTGCTGTGGCTGAAAACAATGAGGACTCTGAAAGAAGTGAGTACTTCAGAATAAATTGAGAAATCAAAGCACGTATTGAAAATGAATATATAAAAATCCGAAAGCGCTCCACACGTGATTACTAGTTTCTAATAACTAATATTCATAAATTTAAACTGCAGTGTTCAAGAAAAATTCAAAGGTGAAATATTATTAACCAGCAGTTCGTCATTGAAAGTGGAATAGATGAGTAAACAATTTAGTATAAGTACCTTGGATGTTGCCATTTTGATAATTGGAGAGGGGGAAAATTGAAACAGTATTTCGCACGGTAAACAACTTTTGAAAAATGGGGTCCTTTTTTGACCAAACTCTCCTGTAGACGGTGTGAGAAGTTGTTGAAAGAGTGCCGCGCAAGAGATAATCTTGCCTCATCTGCTGTGGAGGAAGATTGAGATTGAGTTTGTAATTGCTGTTTTTGTATCAATGGTGACTAATTGACTGTTTTCTGTGGCATTAGTCAAAATTTCACCATTGAGCCTTACTTTTTTGAGAAAGTGTCAATTTAAATTAGATCTTTATCTAACAATAGTGTGATTTTTTTGGCACAATTGAGAAGATGACATATCAACCTCAATATTGTATGGTTTCAAATCAAGTCATAAATCGAGAGAAACTATGAAATTTCCAAGCCAGAACTTGTTTGGACGCCTCATTTCACTCGCGTGAAATTGTGGAATGGCCTCCTCGTTCACCGGACCGGTCTACTTGTGACTATTTTTTATGGGCCCAGCCTCAAAGCTCATGTATACAAACCACGTACACTTGTAGCCCTGAGTGAGACAATAACACAAGAAATTCAAGCAGTAATACGTGTAATGCTTCAGAGAAGTATGGATAACTTCTTACAACGTCTACAGGAGTGTATGGACAAAACCAGGTGTCATTTTATAACAGGTGTTATTATTCGTACTTGATGGATGTTTCAATTTTTTCAATTTCTCATATTATCAATATGACAATATTCAAGATCTAGTTCAAAAATGAGTAAATTACAGCTATTCCAAATGTTCCATTCTTCATTGCCCAACTCTGCATTATAACTTTTCCATCACCTCATTATGTGATCTGTAATACGTTTCCCGCATTGTGGATACTATCAATAATCCGATTAATTAAGTTTAGTGCTTAGGCTATAATTTGATTGTATGGTATATAGGATGTTGTGGCATTTCTCCATAGTTGAAAGAATAAGACGTTGTCAATACCACTATATTTGTTCAAAATAAATTCAAATTACAATAGAATAGAATAGAATAATGAACTTTATTCAACAAAACAATTCAAACAGTTCTCAATCTAGAAAACAAAGAATTGTTTTTCTAGAAAACAAATTGAAACAGTAAATCAGAAGTAAACAGTTCATCAGGCATGGCATTTGGCCGTCAGCCGAAGTTGAGCCGAACTTGATAATTATAATACCTAACTCTTGAGGCAAAGAAAAAGCTTTCATAAATTATATAATACAGTAATAATAAAAAATGATATATAAAATTGGCCTGGTTTGCGATTCATAACAAAACAGACAGTCTTTGAAAGAAAAGATTTTAAATGTCAATTATTGAACTCTCACCTGATTCATATGAGGATAGAGAAAAAAAAATGAATGAAATACACCCGTTTTTAACTAATTAATATTACTGTTATATGTGATGGATGGTCAGTAGTAGGTATACACGACCAAAGATTCATATTTATAAAACAATCCATTTATCACAGAGAGAATGACCAACGATTAGAGGGGAAAAATTAAAACATTAATAATTGAACTCTTCTATAATTTGTTTTCTATACCTCAGAGCCGCCCTCACATACCCCACCAAAAGTTTCCAATCCTTTCCATCCAAGTATTCTATGACCTCTTCTCTTTCCAGTCTCTACTTATTGAACCATGTCTTTCTTATCTCTCCTAGAATTTTACATCTACCTAAAAAATGAAACATGCCCTCGTTTTCCTGACTATTGCACATTGAACATCTGTGTGTTTCTTCCCGTCTTTACATTGAACATCTGTGTGTTTCTTCCCGTCATTCCGGTCTGTAATTCAGACATAGAATTTTTTAACAATGCTTGTCCAATTAGCAGCTTCACTAGCCCGAAACACCAAATTATTTCTCCTACTGCGATCCTCCAGTCCGACGACGCGTTTTTGAAGATCTTTATTTTGACGTTTCAACGTTTTTATATCTTCTTTTACTACCTTATTGTCCTCTATAATCGATCCCATAGTTGAATTGAGGGAAGAATTATCACTTTTTGTCGCCACGCCTGAAAGCCTTTTGTCCATAGCTTCTAATTTTTTTTCGAACTCCTCAAAATACTTTTTAAATCTTCCCAACTCCACGTCACTTTTTACTATTAATTTTATTGTTTTTTAGCACTTTGTAGGACTGCTTCTGGTGAACTCTTTGACCGATTACGTTTTGCAGAACCGGGAGGGCAACAATAACTTTTTATGTCTTTCTGCATTCGTGAAGGACTTAACTGGGCATTAGCGTGATTGTAATTAATGTATTAGCAAAAATTACGATAGTTTGTAAAACAATTCTCAATTCACGAGAATATGCAGCAAACGACACTTACACTTTCAACTTTTCACTTGAAACAAACAACTTAACTATTAGATAACGGAGCAACGAAAAACACGACCGTCTCTGCCAGCTGCTCCAACTCAACTTAAATTTAAATTACAGAACCAGGTTGCATGGCAATCTGCCACAACTTCAGCTGAACTGATGTTGATTGTTATTGTTTAAGGAACAGTAAATCCAATTTTAAGTTGTGTGCTTGTGTTGTAAAAGGGAAGTGAATTAAAATTGTTATCATTAAAGAAGATACAATCACTAGTGGGCTACCAACTAAATTTAATTTATATATATTTTTAAGACTGCTAGAATTTCATTTACAGTGTAATTTTCCATTCACAAAATATCAACATAGTTTTACTGCATCATTCATCCATCTATTCCCACTACCAATTTTAATTTATTTCTTTTACAACCCAAACACATAACCTATATTGAACCCCATTTCCTGTTCCTTAAACAATAACGATGAACATCAGTTGAGCTGAAGATGTGGCAGGTGGCAGCCATGACACCCATTCCTATAATTTCAATCGATTTTGATCAAATATTGTGCTATGCAAAAAAATATAGTGACCACAATTCCAACTGAGGCTATAACACTACACGTATATCTCTAGTTCGATTTCTATTTCTAATGTCCATTCCAATTACAAACAAAATTTGGAGGATTCAAAGTGTTCTCAATACAATATTTCAATTTTTAATTAGTTTATAAAATTGTCTTGAATTGGCATTTGCTGATAAACCGGCTTATTCAACACGACCCTAGATTGCATAAGATATGTGAATTGAATACAACAATTTGATTTTAATGCTTTATTAAAATTCTTAGGCGAATGTCAAGTGAGTGATTACTCGGAATGGAGTGCTTGCAGCGTTAGTTGCGGTAAAGGACTGCGCAGTCGCACACGACAGTACTTGGATTCCAGATCGGCGAAAAATGCCAATTGCGATCGACAACTTGTTGCCAAGGAAATGTGTGTCTCAACAAATAAGTACTGCCCGTGAGTACAATCAATAATGACTCACTCCTAAATATGCAATGAATAAGTGAATTTATTTCCTCCAGCAAAATACATTTACAAATCCGTTTTTATTCAATATGCTGGGTAGTGAGTTTTCCATCTTACAAACTTGATCAAGATCTTATCCAAATAATCTATGAAGTTCACTCATAATCATTTCAAAATAGTAATTAGCAAAAGGCATTTAAAAAACGAAGATATTATAAGCTCCAGATCATCTTTAAATAATAGGCCTATGAACAAGAGGAATTATTAAAGCTAAAGAAAGTAGATTATTATCCCAATTACAAGTATGAATCTCAATATACTTGAACTACACTTACTATGAACCTTGAACATAATCTGTATGAACTCACTCTACAAAATGATCTCCTGAATATGAACTGGAACTGTTATTTGAAAATAAAAATTATATTATGTAATAATAAATTATATTTTAAATGTCTGTGACACACTTCATCTATACCTCTAACAATTCGGTGTGAAATGTTCCTTTCAAATAAATATGCTCATCATTTTCCTCATCCAATCATTTCTGATTCATGGCTCACTGTGCACTAGGTCGGAATTGGCAGATTGTGCTAAAGAGTGGAATTATTTATTACAACCTCGTTAATTCAAATATCTATTTTACAAACTTTTATCAATCATTACTGGCTAGTAGTGCCCAGTACACTTATTATTGTTCTGATGTTTGTTCAAATCAGGAGTAGTCATCATAATGATATTATAATATTATACAAATACAAGGAAGATCTACAGTATGAGTTATTTTTTGGTGATTCTCTTTTAGCGGTGAGGAAGAAGAAGAGGAAGATAAGTTGGAAGATTTGAATGAAATGTGCCGAGTAAAAGAGTGGAGCAGATGGAGCTCTTGCTCAACTACTTGCGATATGGGTATCAAAATGCGCACTAGAACATTCGAGAATAGACAGGCTAGAAAACACTGTCAGCATATCAACACTGTCGAGAAAGAAAAATGCATGATGCCTCCCTGCACCAATCAAGAAAAGGTAATTAAGTACCGTACTAGTACCTGAAATCTCTTCAAGAATGAATTCTCTTGAAAATTAATAATTATTATTAAACGAAAATCCAAATTAATTAGCATTTGAATAATTGCAATATTTCAGTAATGTCCATCTGAATTCTCTTAAAGCTTCATATAAAAATTAACTGATACAATGGCCAATTAAATGTGGATCTCCACATATCAGTATGAGTGAACGTGACCTACATAGTGAAAATAAAATTCGCATGAGTTCCAATTGGGCTATTCCCAATCAGCGCGGACTGGAGAGTATGAATATTCCCATAAGAACTCAGGTGAATAATATTCTCACTGTAACCGGACACCGTCACTGATACTGATATGTGGGAATCAAGGTTGATGCGGCTATGAACCTGTAAATTGAGGGGTTGAACTAAATCTCAATTTTTAGTTTGAAAGATATTATATTTAATTCTCAGGTTTGTCGTCTAAATAAAACCTTATTCAATATTATAGTTCTACTCAATACACAGCTCATCATGGTTGTAAGCAGATTACTTCAGTAATCAATTAATAAAACTAGTAATGTTTAGATTCCATAACAGTATTGACAAATTTAGAATTTTCCACAGGATGTATTTGGAAACATACAATTTCTAGACTCATGTTATTCGATTGTTTTAATACAATCCATATAATCAAGTCCTGAAGTTTGATTCATTTTGCTTTAGAAAAGTATAAATCTATAAAATCAAAATGGCACTGATTCATTCATTCACTCATTCATAATCAACAGAAGTAAAGGGCGCAGTGTATTTGTTCCAGCTTCCACAGTATCTCCAAAACAACATCTTTAACATCTTTTATGAATGCTGGAAGGGCCTCCCAGTGGTGCGCCTGGATACCTAAGTGTGGGATGGAGACCTGCACTTGGGGAACTAAATCAAATACAAGCCATAGCGGATCGGTAATAGCCGCCAAGCCATAAAAAGGGTTGTGGTGGCCGGAACAAGTGTGAAGCTCCTGAACAACTATGAGCTCCTGGTCCAAAATGGGTGGGGTTGGTGAATGTTGGATATTGGCAGTAAGAGCATTATTCATGTCAATATTGTATTGGTGTTATAGAGAGTGCGCATAGTTATTTTGGCAGCCGAACTATCCATTGGATCTCCCGGCTTTTTTTATCATGGACAATTCGAGAAACAGTTCTTTTCAGAACTACTCTATGAGAAGACTTGGCCCTGGCATAAAAATATGTCACTTGAACATTGAGGGTATAAGCAGAGCTAAAAGCGAGTGTGTATCAAAACTGATGCTGGAGCTAGGTGTAGATGTTATAGCACTGCAGGAGACTCACACAGAAACACAAGAACAGCTTTGTTCAAGAGGGCATATTCCCGGCTATGACTTAATTGGTGCTACCTATCACAAATCCTATGGAACAGCAACTTATATAAGAAGTACTCTGGAGGAAGTTGAACTCATCTCAGAGAGTCAGGATGATAATATTCACCTGGTTGTGATTAAAATAAAAGATCTCACTATAGTGAATGTGTACAAACCTCCAGCTTCAGATTGGCCAAGTCAAGTTCTACCAAAATTTGATCACCCATGTATGTTTGTTGGAGATTTCAACAGTCATCATGACATGTGGAACTATGCTCAAAATAACAGCTGTGGCTTATCACTTGTTGAATGGTCAGAGGACAATATTATGTATCTGGTTTTTGATGCCAAAGACAGAGGCTCCTTCCGATCAGCTGCATGGGGTAGAGACTACAACCCTGATCTGTGCTTCATCAGCAAGAATAGTTTGGGACAACCACTGCCTGCAGTGAGATATGTTTTATCTGATTTCCCTCATAGCCAGCACAGGCCTGTCCTTATAGACACTGGTATCCAGATACCTCTCATAAGATCAGTCAACCGGCCAAGGTGGAACTTTTCTAAGGCAAACTGGGAGAGGTATGCAGAGGATCTTGATAAGTGCGTCCGATGGATACCTCCCACCAAGGAGAACTACTGGAGGTTTGTGGGTGCAGTGACATCAACTGCAAAGAAATTCATTCCTAGAGGTTGCAGGAGGGAGTATATTCCTGGCTGGAATGAGAGATGCAACACCCTATTCAAAAGACTCAAGGAAAGTGGGGATAACGGGGTTGCTGATGAGCTACTGCAGGCGCTTGACAGTGCAAGGAGAGAGAGATGGGAGAAAACAGTGGAGGGACTTGACTTCAAACACTCCAGCCGTCAGGCTGGGAGCTTGCTCAGAAAGCTTGGTGCAGCCAGGAAGCCTGCCAGACAGGTTAGTCAAATGGATCCAAACCTGGTTGCAGATCATATTATTGGAGTTTCAAGAGTTAGCCTTAATATTGATCACACCATGAAGATAAAAGATCAATTAACAGACCTTAGATGAGAACCCTCCCAAATGAACACCTCTCTGCTCCTTTCACAGTAGATGATGTGAAAAGTGCTCTGAGAGATTTGAGGCCTGGCAAGGCCCCTGGATTTGATGGTATCCACCCAGAGTTCTTATTGCATGCAGGAAAAAATACTGTAAGATGGCTGAGTCGGTTCTATACAACCATGCTAATCACTGGGAAAATTCCTCATGAGTTGAAGAGATCAAAGATTGTTGCAATATTGAAGCCTGGGAAGCCAGGTGACTGTCCTGGTAGCTACCGCCCAATTGCTCTCCTAAGCATAGTCTATAAATTGCTTGAAAGACTACTTTTCAAGAGAATAAGTCCAGCAATTCTCAATGTTATCCCAGTAGACCAAGCGGGGTTCAGGCCAGAGCGTAGCTGTGAGGACCAGGTCTTGGCTCTCACAACTTACATTGAGGCTGGGTACCAGAGGCAGGAGAAAACAGCTGTTGCATTTGTTGACTTGAAGGCAGCATATGACACTGTCTGGAGAGAGGGGCTCATATTTAAATTGCTGCAAGTCATTCCATGTCAACTGATAGCTAGACTCATGAACAACATGCTGAAAAATAGATCATTTCAGGTCTCAATGGGACACAAGATGAGCAGAACTAGAAGACTGGATAATGGCCTGCCTCAAGGCTCTGTTCTGGCTCCCCTTCTCTTCAACCTATATGTTTCAGACCTTTCCCCTGTTTTAGGTCCAGAGTCTTTGCTTATGCAGATGACATAGCCCTTGCCACACAAAACAAGGACCTGGAGAGCAGCGAGGAGACCCTAACCAGTGACCTGGATGCTCTAGCAGTTTATTGCTCAAAATGGAGACTCTGCCCGAGCATGGGAAAAACTGAAGTGTCTGCCTTTCACCTGAATAATAAAATGGCAAATGCCAAGCTGAAGGTGACAATGAGCAACACTAAACTGTGCCACAACAGTTTTCCAAAATACCTTGGTGTTACCCTTGATAGGACACTCTCCTTCAATCAACACATTACAAACATGGTAGCCAAGGTGAAGACGAGGAATAATTTAATACAAAAATTATGTGGCACCACATGGGGCTCATCTCCATCAACTCTGAGGTGCTCAAGCCTTAGTCTGGTGTATTCTGCTGCAGAGTATTGTGCTCCATCCTGGATGAACAGCTACCACACTAAGTTGTTGGATGTGCAACTTAACAACACAATGCGCATTATTACTGGAGCCCTGAGAACAACACCAGTTTCCTGGCTACCTGTTCTTAGTGGGATACCACCGCCCAATCTGCGCAGATGTCAGGCCCTACTGCGACTGCACAACAGGATATGCTCCAGCCAGCAGCTCCCAATTCATGAGGATATCCCAGACCTGAACATGAGGAACCTCAATTCCAGAAAGCCAACAATAAAGCTGGCAGAGCGCCTCAAGAGTGAGAACTTTTGTTTGATGGAGAGATGGAGAGAGGAAGCACCCCCTATAATTCCAGATGCTCTCAGACAGTGCACCAGGCCACCAGGATTTGACCTTCCTAGACACGCATGGGTCGCATTAAACCGAATCCGAACATTGCACGGTAGATGCAAAGCATCTTTTCAAATGGGGCTTTATAGACTCTCCAGGATGCGATTGTGGAGCTCCATTGCAGACAATGAAACACATTGTCTATGAATGTGACAGACGTGCCTACCCGGGTGACAGTAATGACTTTACTGTGGCAAGCCCTCAGGCGATCCAGTACATTTTAAATTTGGACGTGCACTTGTAATCAGTGCGAAATTACAAGGACTTACGAATAAGGAAATGCCATACGCTATATATATAACAGAAGTAAAAATCTACTGAACCAAAAACGTTCCAATTTGGCATGTATGTTTTAGTTGGACTTCTAGAGGTGCACCAAAAACGGATTTAAAAAAATCCCCAAACATACGCCTAAAATCTGTGTTTTTCAAGAACTGATTGACAAAAATGTTCAAATTAGGTGCACAGGATCAGCTGTGATTAAAAATGATGTACTGGAGGAGTTTTAGAATAACGCCAAAGATCCGCTCAAAATCGGCGTTTCTCAGTTTCTCAGGTTTTTGAGCGTTTTCTCAGATTCTTCAAGAACGAATTAAGATAAAATTTTCAAATTTGGTACAGTAGTCCAGCTAGGATCAAAAAATTTTGTCTTCAGAGGACTTTAAGATAATGCCAAAGATAATCCCTAGATGGTGGTTTTACTGCATTTTCCTAGCGCCTCCAGCGTTTGTTCTGCGTTTTCTCAGATTTTACTAGAACCAATTGAGATAAGATGCTCAAATTTAGCAATGAAGTTCAGCTAGGGTTTATAAATTTTGTCTCAAAAGGACTTGAGAATTACGCCAAAGATACGACCAACAGGAGTGATTTCACAGAGATTTCCTAGCGTTCCCCAGAGCTGTTACAAATTTGGTACACAAGCTCGGCTGAGGTTTGAAAATGTTGTATAGGAGGAGTTTCGAAATAACGCTAAATATCTGCTCAAAATCGGCCGTTTTATTTAGCTTGAAGGAGCCTGAAAGTCTGTATTTGACTATTTGACGGGAGGGAGGAAGTTCAAATGAAGAATGCAGGCGAGTAAAGCGAGTCTGCTGTTATTAATTCTGGATGTTACAGCCGGAGGTCAAGGAGGTGGAGGCCCCTGGTAAAACCAGCTAGTTTGTTCTATATTTCTATGTACTAAACACACTGTACAATCTAGATTCTTAGATTACTGTGTACTTGGTAACCACATCTGCTATAATTTGAGGAAGACATTTCTGCACTCTACTTGGAGATGTTGTAGAGTTATAGAGTACAAGTCTTCAATTTTGTTTGAATAAGAATAAACAAGTAGAAAATACAACGTATAGTTCTTACAGATTCAAGAAGAAATTTAATATCCAGATATTGTGATTTTTTGAATTCTACGGTCTATGCACAATTCACAACTCCAATTGAACGCTTTTTAGGTCCAAATTTTTTCAGACATGGTTATGGTTATTTTTTCAGACATGGTATACTGTACAGTCTTTATACAGAACACAACAAAAAGTCTTCATAGGTCAAATTGCTCTAAATTGAAATTTGTTCTTTTTCGATTCAGGAAGATCCTCTGTGCCCAACCACTCCATGGAGCGAATGGAGTCCATGCAGTGCAACTTGTGGTCCAGGTGTTTCCATTCGAACCAGAGAGCTTCTCAACAAAGATGATCGATGCAAATCCAGAGTGCAACTGAACCAGCAATTCTCTTGTCATCAGGAAGATTGTGTCTTCGATTTGGAAACAGCAAAAGGTATTTTCACGGAAATATTATTACAGTAATTACAATAGAGTCAGAAATTTGAGAACAGGTTATGAGCTTTTAGATATTCTTTCGATTTGGATCAACCTAATCCATTTTAAATGTTGTTTTCAATAGAATTTAACTTCATTTGAAAATTTCAAAAAAACGAAAGTATACTGGTACAAATGTACACCTGTATTAAATAAAAAGTCTAAAAAATTGTCTTAGTCTTTTCATTTAAACGAATAATTACCAAAATATCAACTTCTCAACCACACAAAAAATATACACCTGTATACTATACACATTACGATTTAACCGAAAGTTAAACACTTATGTATACTAATGTGTTCATCTATTTAAACTTACAAGTTTTTAACTTTGTATTAAACTTACAAGTTTCTTTGACATACTGTATACAATAATAGGAAAAGTTTGCATTTTCGTCCTTAAAAACAATCTCTTGTTTCATTGACACATTTTGTTCAGTGGTGGTTGTGTAATACTAGGGTTGTTTTTATAACAATTCCTTTGTTATTTTATGATCTTAATTTATTTATTGAATTTAGTTTTAATTTCTCTTTATTTATGTCAACGTTGTCACTTTTCAAGAAATTTAAGCTTTGAATTGTCATAATTGTAAGTTATGACAAATGAATATAAAACACTCATTATAAAAACTCATTCATTTCATAGAAATGTCTCTACTGAAATGTCATTCAATGACGATTCTATTTAGAGAGCCCAACATCATATACATCAATGTCCATTTTCATGAATGAAAGATTCTGCCGTTCTAGAAGAAAATGTACATGAAGCCTATTTCATATGTCATATCCTTATATGCATGCATACAATTACCTATCATTCTACAAGCTCTTAATATTACTGTCACTTCAGTAAAATTGCATCCTGCTGCCTGCTACATTGCCTATAGTGAGGTCCACGTTATAATGGCAGTGGAAAAAGATAGGAAAACAACGTTGCCGATCTTCTGTCTTGTCAATGCCTTCTATAGACGGTAGCTGATACAGGTTTGTTGATGTAATATTGTCTGTTCTTTCTCGTTTAAAATTATCATCTATATTTTATTAAGCAAGAAATTATCTTTCTCAATAATTTCATTATGAATTTTCATAATTAAGATGAAATATTTTGTTAATTTATCATCAATTCTACATTGTTAAAAGCCGATCTGGCAGCAGAGCAAAGCGAGAAAGAGATAGCGCGCTAACAGTTTTGTTGAATGATAGACAAGGATAGCAATACCATTGCTAAACAAACACTGCCATTATAACATGGACCTCTCTATAGATGTGAGGTTCAAAGCTACACAGTTGAGATTCAAGTGCTCCACAAATACAAAATTTCACAAGAATTATTGAATCTTGGGATTTTGGGAGTCAGGGGATGTCCCATATCCCATAAACGTTCACTCGTTGACTTTCTAAAAAGTGTAGAAATCTGCATTCATAAGAAAATAGACTAAGAATTTTATTTCACATTCCATGATTCTCATCGTCATCAATGCCATCTAAATACAAACTTTATCACGTAATTTTCAAAAAATAATATGCTTTATTTTATGTGGGAGAATAAGTAGTGTTGATGTTACCAAAAACGTCCGGTTCTTGGTGGTTTCTCTTTTTTACTATGAAGTGGATACTTACCGGTTTATGAGAACTGAAGTCAAATACCTATAGTTTTTGCTGGGCTGCATCGATCAATCATCGATTATCTTCAATCATTTGGTCATACTTAGTTCACCTAGATATAACATAGTATTGAGCTGACCGTGAATAAAAAAAATACATCTAGCTCGGTGCAATCCAGATACTTTGAGAAAAGTCTCAGTAAATTTTTTTGAATAAAAATTGATATTTTGGAATTTTTCCTCAATTGAAATAACACTCTTTTGTCACATCCACATGACCACATGAATGTAGATGCGACAAAAATAAAACTGTTTTTCAAAAGTCTCAGTTATGAGAAGTTCAAATTGAACGAGTCAATTGACCGTTTTCTATTATTGTGAAAACTTCAATTACAGCATTGCTCAGTTTTTTATAATATGTTCCTATGTACGGTATTTTCAGTGAAATTGGAAAATATTTGTTCATGTTTATCGAATCTTGAAATAATATTTGTAATTGTATTGCTTTTTGTTGCAGAGGTATGTGTGCTTGCCGAAGCCAAGGGACCTTGCACTGGCCAGTTCGAGCGGTGGAGATTTGAACCACGCAAAGGCATGTGTGTACCATTCCTGTATGGAGGCTGCCGCGGTAATCGTAATAACTTTGCAACGGATATTGAGTGCCTCAATCTGTGCTCAGTAGTCAGAGGTAAGAACTATCCTCCATATCTGGGGCTCGTTTCGCCAATGTCACAAGTTACATATTCATCTATGTATTTCATATGGGCCCTGTCTGACATTGTTTTGAATCTCGTGGTGCAGTTACTATAGCATAATAACAAACATGTTAATTTTAAGAACATCATGTTTTTAATAGTGACTTGATATTCCTCAACCCTCAATCATCTAGATCATTTATTATTTTATGATTTATTTTTAAAAAATCAGTCTCACATGGAAAAGTCAGCATATCAAACAGCATTAGTTCCCTATATATTGAATTAGTGAACATTTTGTCTGTTTTTCACTCGTCATAACCGGTTATTGAAGGAATTAACTGAATATCATAAGAATAAAAGGTGAATTCAAAAAATAACAGGGGTTTGAAAGATATTTGGACACTTCCTATGTAAAGACAGGTACATCTGCTTGTGAAACAGAAAAACTAACAAGTCTGTTCTATTTTCCATTGAATATGTAACTTGTGACTTGCAATTTGTGACCCCGAATTTTACTTCAGAGTTTTAAGTGACATGGATAACAACAATTTAAACTTTGTACTTCATTTCGTATTCTCCAATAATTTTCAAATTTAATTATTTCTCTGTCTCAAAAACAAAACAAAAAAACGATGATGGGGAATTATGAGGTAGTGAGGTCTGCTTTAGGTTAACTGGGCTCTACTTTAAAATATTTGTGGATGAAGCGCTTTAAAAGTTAGAATATTTATATTTTCGACAACTATGTTCAGACACTGGATTGAAAATAATAGACTATAATTATTTCTATTATATCACTTAATATGCCTAAATATATGAAACCTTTGTACTTTAACAACTTTATTATTATTGAAAAAACTAAGTGCCTCCCAGTTTTCCAACGTAACAGCCCAGGACCAATTGAGCTCATATTGCATTCATGTGGCAATCCATTGTCTGCTGTCTGTGGCTGTCCACCTATTGAACAAGTTAAACAGTATAGGTATCTGGATGTTGTATTCGATCATAAGCTGAGCTGGGCAGCTCATGTGCAGTACCTTAAGCAGCGGCTGCGAAAGCTGAACTACGCATTTGGTCAGCTAGGGCAAGTCCTGGGTGCCGGTCACTGTAGGAACGTTTATCATGCTTATGTTCAGTCCCTGCTCGAATATGGCTTCTTGGCGTGGGGGGGGGGGGTGCCTCATCCAATGTATTGCAGCCCCTTGCAGTTTCACAAAGATCACTCATGAAAACGCTTCTTTTGAAAAATAACATATACCCTACTCATTTGTTGTTCCTGGAATTTCCAGTTTTGAATATTAAACAGCTCTTTATTAAAAACCTTTTAATTTCTAAAAAAAAACAAGTCCCTGTTTACAGAAATTCAGCATAATTATCCTACCAGAAATAGATTAAATATTAACATCCAAATCCCTCGTCTCGAAAACTCAATGCAATTATCAAACTCTTTCCATTTGGCCCATTGGCTCTATCGTGATGCTCTTCCAGAAATTCTATAAATTGGTGAGGGGTGTAGCATCGCCATCTATAAGCGTGGAGTGAGCAGATGGCTTCTCAGTATTGGCCCGGTGGCTGCAGTGGCTCTGTTGCGGTCTCCTTATGTCTAGCTGTAATAGCCCGTCCTAATAGTCCGTCCTTACCTATTGGGTTTGTTCAGTTTTTTGTTTCCCTTCAACCACAGATACTGTACTTTTTATTTATATTTTGATCGTATGATACCTTAAATGCCGCAAATTAAATTAATTAACTTTTTTAGTTCAAGTCACTTGTTAAACTATTATTTTTGCTTATAATTTTCAATTTCTTATTTTATAGTTATTTTCTTAGTGACTAGATATCATATAGTATCTAGTGTCAATAAAGCATTGTTATTATTTTTCTTATAGAGTCAGAAGACTCCTCCATGCACACGGACTTATCGTCCAAGCATGGAGTTATTCATTTACTTTTTACTTGTTTTTCATATTAATGTTACAATCTAATATATTGCGTTTACTTTGTTTTTACATACTATGTAATGTATAAAGTTTTTGAATAAATTGAAATTGAATTGAGAATACTTTTTAAATTACATAATGATATTCTTTGGAAAATGATATCTCACAAAAACTGACATTCTAATAAATTAGGTACTTTATAACACGTCCCTCTGGTATATTTTGCTTTGCTCTGATTTTCATTGCAAACTTTATCTTTGGTAATGTTCTCTATTAAAAAATGTTGAATGAGCCCATATTATCTTAATTATATTGTAACCGCCCCAGATGGGGATAGAGAGATCTCTAAATTCTAAAGGACGAGTCATGGAACTTGATTAACAACAAACATTGTATTACCTAATGAATTTCTCATTTATGATGCAAACTACTTGACATTTGAAGAACGAAATATGCAGTACATTTTATCAAAATGTTATTTCTACTAAAACTACTTACCAATAAGATCCTGCTAACTTTATAAATTTCACTACAACAAAACAGTTACTAATTAGGAATTCGGTCGGGTGAAAGTTTTTATAAAGAGCTAGAATTTTGACACTTAGCCACCGCTATCACTCCCACTGGTCACTATCACTATCACCAAAACACAGGACACTCTCACGCCTAGCATGATGCCGTCAAAATTGCTAAAACTTTTTGCAATACGGTATGGATTTTGATCCGCTCGGTACCTCGGTTGTTTAACGACTGGACCCCTCTCGACGTGAGTTTGGTGGTGCTGCCTAAGGCCCTGCTGCTAGTGGAGCAGTGAGTCGGTTGTCACTTGATTGGGCAAGCTGGTCTGCAGCCAGGTGTGCAGTATTCCTCTGTGAAAATATCTACAGGCCACCGCACATCCGCCGTGTCCTTGCCACGTGGAGCCAGCCCCCTCATCCCTCACAACTAGCAAATATCCCTCAATTTGATCGCCTGCTCTCACAGCCGTGCACACATAACTTAGCACAATCTTATTGTCGCTGCAATACTACTTACTCACTAAATTATATTTTCTCACTATAGTCCAACTACGGAAATTGTTATTTTAATATCAGAGTCTTTTCTCCTGGAAAATCCTTAATCTAAAACATGAAAAAATCAATCAATAAATAAGTAATCAAATCCTACCCATATCACAATATCTTGACACAACAATCAGTTAATTTATCAGCTTGTATGTAATCTAATGTATAGCAGCAAGTTTGATAAATGTAGATAAAATTCTCACCAATCATTGAAACTGCGTATATTATAATGGAGAACAATGGTTTATATTATTTGCGCCAGCTGTAATTTTTATTCAATACTAGCAGGTAACCCGTGCTCCGCAAGGGTCTAATTAGATGCTTGACAAACTGAAAACTTGACCTACTAGAATCTTGAAGATTTTGAAATCCTCGGTAAATTGATATTCTATATGCAACATTTCAAGTTAATCAATTTAGTAGTTGAAACGTGATGATGCGTCATTCGTGAATTTCCTATCCCGTACGTATAAAAGTCAATTATTTGCTTTATTATATTATAGATTTCAGCATACTCAGCATATTACTCCTCGAAATGCTGTCCTTTTGTGTTATTTCACCTGCAGTTGCTCGATGATTTTTTCATCCGTTTTGCAGAATTTTTCAGAAATGTTATGTTATGAACACAAGCTATTATATTAACATACAGTTTGCTGTGTATATGAGAAGGTGTTTCATTTAATGGAGTCAGTCGTGTTATATGAATGTTGTGATGCAATGGACGTAAAACATAAGTTACCGGTAACCAAGTTCAAAACAATAAACTTGAATTTTAAAAACATTATGGAGTGAAAATGCACTTACATTGGTATTAGTGACGATCGTTTCGACCTGTTGTTGGTCATCATCAGACTGTAGGACACGTAACCTTGACATTACAGTAAATTCCTACATCATCAGACTGTAGGACACGTAACCTTGACATTAGAGTAATTTCCTACATCATCAGACTGTAGGACACGTAACCTTGACATTAGAGTAAATTCCTACATCATCAGACTGTAGGACACGTAACCTTGACATTAGAGTAAATTCCTACATCATCAGACTGTAGGACACGTAACCTTGACATTAGAGTAAATTCCTACATCATCAGACTGTAGGACACGTAACCTTGACATTAGAGTAAATTCCTACATCATCAGACTGTAGAACATGTAACCTTGACATTTGAGTAAATTCCTACAACAAAACAGTTACTAATTAGGAATTCGGTCGGGTGAAAGTTTTTATAAAGAGCTAGAATTTTGACACTTAGCCACCGCTATCACTCCCACTGGTCACTATCACTATCACCAAAACACAGGACACTCTCACGCCTAGCATGATGCCGTCAAAATTGCTAAAACTTTTTGCAATACGGTATGGATTTTGATCCGCTCGGTACCTCGGTTGTTTAACGACTGGACCCCTCTCGACGTGAGTTTGGTGGTGCTGCCTAAGGCCCTGCTGCTAGTGGAGCAGTGAGTCGGTTGTCACTTGATTGGGCAAGCTGGTCTGCAGCCAGGTGTGCAGTATTCCTCTGTGAAAATATCTACAGGCCACCGCACATCCGCCGTGTCCTTGCCACGTGGAGCCAGCCCCCTCATCCCTCACAACTAGCAAATATCCCTCAATTTGATCGCCTGCTCTCACAGCCGTGCACACATAACTTAGCACAATCTTATTGTCGCTGCAATACTACTTACTCACTAAATTATATTTTCTCACTATAGTCCAACTACGGAAATTGTTATTTTAATATCAGAGTCTTTTCTCCTGGAAAATCCTTAATCTAAAACATGAAAAAATCAATCAATAAATAAGTAATCAAATCCTACCCATATCACAATATCTTGACACAACAATCAGTTAATTTATCAGCTTGTATGTAATCTAATGTATAGCAGCAAGTTTGATAAATGTAGATAAAATTCTCACCAATCATTGAAACTGCGTATATTATAATGGAGAACAATGGTTTATATTATTTGCGCCAGCTGTAATTTTTATTCAATACTAGCAGGTAACCCGTGCTCCGCAAGGGTCTAATTAGATGCTTGACAAACTGAAAACTTGACCTACTAGAATCTTGAAGATTTTGAAATCCTCGGTAAATTGATATTCTATATGCAACATTTCAAGTTAATCAATTTAGTAGTTGAAACGTGATGATGCGTCATTCGTGAATTTCCTATCCCGTACGTATAAAAGTCAATTATTTGCTTTATTATATTATAGATTTCAGCATACTCAGCATATTACTCCTCGAAATGCTGTCCTTTTGTGTTATTTCACCTGCAGTTGCTCGATGATTTTTTCATCCGTTTTGCAGAATTTTTCAGAAATGTTATGTTATGAACACAAGCTATTATATTAACATACAGTTTGCTGTGTATATGAGAAGGTGTTTCATTTAATGGAGTCAGTCGTGTTATATGAATGTTGTGATGCAATGGACGTAAAACATAAGTTACCGGTAACCAAGTTCAAAACAATAAACTTGAATTTTAAAAACATTATGGAGTGAAAATGCACTTACATTGGTATTAGTGACGATCGTTTCGACCTGTTGTTGGTCATCATCAGACTGTAGACACGTAACCTTGACATTAGAGTAAATTCCTACATCATCAGACTGTAGGACACGTACCTTGACATTAGAGTAATTCCTACATCATCAGACTGTAGGACACGTAACCTTGACATTAGAGTAAATTCCTACATCATCAGACTGTAGGACACGTAACCTTGACATTAGAGTAAATTCCTACATCATCAGACTGTAGGACACGTAACCTTGACATTAGAGTAAATTCCTACATCATCAGACTGTAGGACACGTAACCTTGACATTAGAGTAAATTCCTACATCATCAGACTGTAGAACATGTAACCTTGACATTTGAGTAAATTCCTACATCATCAGACTGTAGGACACGTAACCTTGACATTAGAGTAAATTCCTACATCATCAGACTGTAGGACACGTAACCTTGACATTAGAGTAAATTCCTACATCATCAGACTGTAGGACACGTAACCTTGACATTTGAGTAAATTCCTACATCATCAGACTGTAGGACACGTAACCTTGACATTAGAGTAAATTCCTACATCATCAGACTGTAGGACACGTAACCTTGACATTAGAGTAAATTCCTACATCATCAGACTGTAGGACACGTAACCTTGACATTGGAGTAAATTCCTACATCATCAGACTGTAGGACACGTAACCTTGACATTAGAGTAAATTCCTACATCATCAGACTGTAGGACACGTAACCTTGACATTTGAGTAAATTCCTACATCATCAGACTGTAGGACACGTAACCTTGACATTAGAGTAAATTCCTACATCATCAGACTGTAGGACACGTAACCTTGACATTTGAGTAAATTCCTACATCATCAGACTGTAGGACATGTAACCTTGACATTTGAGTAAATTCCTACATCATCAGACTGTAGGACACGTAACCTTGACATTTGAGTAAATTCTACATCATCAGACTGTAGGACACGTAACATTGACATTTGAGTAAATTCCTACATCATCAGACTGTAGGACACGTACCTTGACATTAGAGTAATTCCTACATCATCAGACTGTAGGACATGTAACCTTGACATTTGAGTAAATTCCTACATCATCAGACTGTAGGACAGTAACCTTGACATTAGAGTAAATTCCTACATCATCAGACTGTAGGACACGTAACCTTGACATTTGAGTAAATTCCCACATCATCAGACTGTAGGACACGTAACCTTGACATTTGAGTAAATTCCTACATCATCAGACTGTAGGACACGTAACATTGACATTTGAGTAAATTCACACAGTCTGATGATGACCAACAACAGGTTGAAACGATCGTCACTACCAATGTAAGTGCATTTTCACTCCATAAGTGTTCTTTGAAATTCAAGTTTAATTTTAATAGTGAAAAGGTATGGATATGTAACAGAGTCAAAACAATAATTAATGAAAACACAAAGATTTAGTGAAATATCACGAATATATTATTGACTTTCGTGACATTCGACTCTTTGTGTTTTCATTATGAACACATTATTAATACATCTCAACAAACACTGTGTCAGAAGTTTAAATAATTATTGTTTTGTTGTAGACATGCTGAGTAGAAGTGGATCAGCCCCCGACAACTCAACAATTAACAGTACGGTGGTTGTGGGTGATGGTGAACCACACAACTGCGTCGTTTCAGGTTGGTCACAGTGGTCCGAATGCAGCGTTACTTGTGGTCAAGGAATCAAATCAAAGAAAAGAACTGTACTGGTAAGTTTACTATCATAATAAGTATTACCCGTTGATTACCTGTTGTCTTATATGATTGAATTTTTTATATATCCCACACCAGATTATTTCTATCTCTTCATTTATTGGTTGGATTCTAATTGTTGTTGCTCATCAGACTATTTTATTTAATTAATCAATAAATCTCTAATAAGTAGCACATTGTTAACCATACTATCCTAGTCACTTCACTTCAACGGTCGATTTGTTTTTGCATTACCTTGAAGTTGTGTGCTGGAAATAATTATAGGGAAATACCAGGCTTAGAGTATACTTGAATTGAATCCATAACTTTTGTGGTGTATAGGTTTTATACTGATTTTAAAACACCACAATCATGGTGTTATTGTGGTATATAATAAATGCTGGTTTTAGTTACTCGATTTAGGCATTCTTTCTATGGAAAAAACTATAAATATCCAATCTTAAATCCTTGATCGAAGGATTATTCTCATTCGATTGAAAAAAATCAATATATAATATTTGTAATGTTGTAAAGATCTCGTGCTTAAAAGTGGTACATTATTTGTATATCACAACACAGTTCGTACTACACAGCTTGATGATTGCTTCTATTGGTTTCTTCCATGGCCTAAACAATGAATGTTTTTTTTCTCTCATTATACTATTTTTATTTCAGATTGAACCTAAAAATGGAGGAATCGGCTGCCCATCCCTCCAGGTGAAGCGTAGATGCCACAGACATTGTCCAGGTTATTCGTATGCTTGAAAATTTTGATTTTGTGATAATATCACATCTTAATCCTTTAGTACAAATTGCAGCAATGTCCTGTTACGTCTAATCTTTGAAATAAAATTCATTGAATCCATATTGAGTGGAGTTTAACATTTAATCCTCATCCATGAGGATTCACTTCATTCAGCAGTAAATTCCTACATCATCAGACTGTAGGACACGTAACATTGACATTTGAGTAAATTCCTACATCATCAGACTGTAGGACACGTAACCTTGACATTTGAGTAAATTCCCACATCATCAGACTGTAGGACACGTAACCTCGACATTTGAGTAAATTCCTACATCATCAGACTGTAGGACATGTAACCTTGACATTTGAGTAAATTCACACAGTCTGATGATGACCAACAACAGGTTGAAACGATCGTCACTACCAATGTAAGTGCATTTTCACTCCATAAGTGTTCTTTGAAATTCAAGTTTAATTTTAATAGTGAAAAGGTATGGATATGTAACAGAGTCAAAACAATAATTAATGAAAACACAAAGATTTAGTGAAATATCACGAATATATTATTGACTTTCGTGACATTCGACTCTTTGTGTTTTCATTATGAACACATTATTAATACATCTCAACAAACACTGTGTCAGAAGTTTAAATAATTATTGTTTTGTTGTAGACATGCTGAGTAGAAGTGGATCAGCCCCCGACAACTCAACAATTAACAGTACGGTGGTTGTGGGTGATGGTGAACCACACAACTGCGTCGTTTCAGGTTGGTCACAGTGGTCCGAATGCAGCGTTACTTGTGGTCAAGGAATCAAATCAAAGAAAAGAACTGTACTGGTAAGTTTACTATCATAATAAGTATTACCCGTTGATTACCTGTTGTCTTATATGATTGAATTTTTTATATATCCCACACCAGATTATTTCTATCTCTTCATTTATTGGTTGGATTCTAATTGTTGTTGCTCATCAGACTATTTTATTTAATTAATCAATAAATCTCTAATAAGTAGCACATTGTTAACCATACTATCCTAGTCACTTCACTTCAACGGTCGATTTGTTTTTGCATTACCTTGAAGTTGTGTGCTGGAAATAATTATAGGGAAATACCAGGCTTAGAGTATACTTGAATTGAATCCATAACTTTTGTGGTGTATAGGTTTTATACTGATTTTAAAACACCACAATCATGGTGTTATTGTGGTATATAATAAATGCTGGTTTTAGTTACTCGATTTAGGCATTCTTTCTATGGAAAAAACTATAAATATCCAATCTTAAATCCTTGATCGAAGGATTATTCTCATTCGATTGAAAAAAATCAATATATAATATTTGTAATGTTGTAAAGATCTCGTGCTTAAAAGTGGTACATTATTTGTATATCACAACACAGTTCGTACTACACAGCTTGATGATTGCTTCTATTGGTTTCTTCCATGGCCTAAACAATGAATGTTTTTTTTCTCTCATTATACTATTTTTATTTCAGATTGAACCTAAAAATGGAGGAATCGGCTGCCCATCCCTCCAGGTGAAGCGTAGATGCCACAGACATTGTCCAGGTTATTCGTATGCTTGAAAATTTTGATTTTGTGATAATATCACATCTTAATCCTTTAGTACAAATTGCAGCAATGTCCTGTTACGTCTAATCTTTGAAATAAAATTCATTGAATCCATATTGAGTGGAGTTTAACATTTAATCCTCATCCATGAGGATTCACTTCATTCAGCAGTACGTTCTTTCACATGAATGAACTAAATAGCATTTATTAATTTTCAGTACAGCCCTGAAATTTAATATGAATGTTCTATATAGGCTACTATTTATTGATTTTCAGTAGAGCCCTGGATTGCTAGTGCTAGTCTAAATGTTAAAGAAAAATAATGTAGTCGTTTTCAAAATGAACAGTTAAGAAGAACCCACATTGAGAAGAAATCAGAACCAATTTGACATTAAATCAGACACATTATGTTCGAATTTAACCGGTGTATGATATCTTTAAATATTGAGTAGCCCCAATATTTAAAAATAATAAAACCAGTTTAAAATTCAACTATGGACTACTGGGTTCAGTAATTACTATAGTCATTAATACACTGTTTTACTTATCATATTCTTTATTTTGTACAAGTTTTGATTGAAGTACAATGCATGTGTCCATATCGGACAACAATATCTCACAATGTTTATTGTGAAGACAATAAATTATGAAAAAAAATGCAACTGGAATGGTTTCAGCATACAGTATTATTACACACAAAAATTCAAAATAAAATATTACAGAAATGATTTGAAAAGAGATACATGGATAATTATCTACATGGAAAACACACCAGTAATTGGAAAAAATGTTTAAATAGTGAAAATGGCGAAAGGGTGGAGATAATAAATAAACAGTATAAATCTAATAAATTGACAATGTATGCATGCAAATCAAATTAAATCATGAATATCATGATTCTTATGAAGATTAATTCGGATTGTTTTGATTACTTTCTCACCTAAATTTAATTCAAATACATCAATAATTATAATTCCACAAGAATTTATCCAGTTCAGCATACTTATATTTTTTGGGAATGATATTATAGGAAATGAATCAGTCTATGTGCTTTGCTTATAATATTCTAATCAAAATGTATTCCAGTATTAAATATAGAACTCTTTTTTTTTTAATGAAACAGCCCATGTAAATTGAAATTTGTATATTCATTAATCAATGCTTTTATTAAGTTTAAACTAGTACTGGTATTTATATTTATTTATTTATTTATTTATTCGTTGATATAATAACAAATCATATATGAATATGATGGGGATAGAACAACAGGCATAGCCCAAAACTATTCTGTTCTCAAATTTTGATAAATAATGAAATATCCGAAAAAATAGGTTATGTTCTTATTGAGGAAATTTAAAGTTCAAAGTTCAGTCCAAGAATATATATCAGCTAGAAATTTTGAATTCAGTATGATTAAAATACCAAATTATAGTCAAATCTTATTCAACGATTAATGATTCATTGACATTCATTAAACACTATAAGAGTTCCATAAATTATTCATATTACCGAGATTTAAAAGAAGATTGTTCTAGTTTACTGTATTATAATCAAACTTACTGTAACAAAATGAGACATGATTTGAACTTACATTTACAATTTCTATATTCATTCTTTTAGAAAAATCAAGGCTGAAAAATTGTTCTTTTGGAATTTTGAATACTCTGATGATAATTGATTTGTTGGTTACTAGATTACTACAGGAATCATACTGACGACTGGCAACTGTGGCTATTACCGTACTAGTTCTGAATTTCATAGTAAAGGGGACGATTGAAAGGTTAGAATGTTATTAAGTAGGATGATGGATGATGGATGATGGGTGTATTTGGTGTTATCAAAGGGTAAGAGGCTCCTCAAATTTTCAATAATTTCTCTAGTTAACACAAGCTATGGCATTATAGTATCAATAATTATGGTTGTGAAGAATTGATTACTTATTAGATTAATTTGTAGGTGCTGTTCGATGAGGTTATGAACATTTGTTCTGATTTACTACAGTTGTTTGAATATTGAAGGGCATCTTCAAAGTGTGGATTAAAATTGAGTTCTTCATATTTTAAACTTGTGATGAATCAACAAATTTGTGTGAATACAAATGCAGAGTTTTCAATATTGAACTAATAAGAAATAGCTTCAAATTAATGCGACCTTTTAACTTTAACTAGGTATGTACTTCCTTCCTTATGAAGTATGTATAGGTTCTATTTTCCAATCTGGCTTCACTCTACCTTCTATTCAAAGAGAGAGTTATTTTTATTCGAACTCAATTTAATCTTATTTATTTCGTTTTCATCTTGAGATTTGAAAATTCAATGTATTCTAATAGGGAAATGATAGATATTTTTGTTGGAAAATTCCTTTCAAATTCTTAATAATTTTTGAGCCTGAGTGCAACCCATTCTTCAGCATCTCAGAATGATCATAAACCTGATAGAATAATGCGGGTGAAATTGGTTCCAACTTTTTATTATAATTCACGTTTAATACCATACCT
Source organism: Nilaparvata lugens (assembly GCF_014356525.2). Lineage (NCBI taxonomy): Eukaryota > Metazoa > Arthropoda > Insecta > Hemiptera > Delphacidae > Nilaparvata > Nilaparvata lugens. The sequence goes on along the minus strand of NC_052518.1, from coordinate 85,025,139 downwards.
TATATCAACTTTGATTCTTACATGATAATTTCTATGCTACAACTTACATTCGAGACTCATTCATATTCCAATTCAACGCATTTCACACATCCATTCTTCTGATTTCTTCTCCATCTCTTTAATACTAGTTTTTATATTGCACTTAAAAGGGAAGTAAACACAGCAAAGAAACATCATTCTCAAAGTTTTGATGAAATGCATTAGCAGAGATTCTGAATTACATCTCTATTAAAGGGTTGAATGAGTGGGTCATAGTCATTCAATACTGCTATGTGGAATGAGAATTGCAATCTAAACGATTGAGAACACAATTTCAATGTCACCACTTACTCCATAGTCGTCTTCCAATCCACCTACTTTTCACCATATCTGATCCCTTTTCAGCAATCATGATTGTTGGCGCATTTGTATTGCCAGAGGTTACAGCTGGCATGATAGAAGCGTCCATCACTCTGAGGCGATCCACGCCTTGAACTCTGAGCTCAGGGTCAACCACTGCTCCAGGATCCCCCACCGGTCCCATTCTACAGCTGCCTGCTTGATGGTTCTCAGGACCCGTGTTTCTACGTACTGCACATTCCCAATAAGCATCACATCCAAAAGTAAGGTTCTCACAACCCATCACTGGTGTTTTGTCAAGTTTGAAGCCATACTTTGACAGTGCTTTAGTTTCTGATAGTCTGATAGCAAACTTGATCCCCTCAATAAGTGTAGCGACATCTTGTGGATTTGTCAAATATCTAGCAAAAATCATCGGCTTTGAAAGAGGGTTATTGTCTCTGAGCTTGAGCATACCTCTACTTTTTGGGTGAAGAACGGCGGGAATGATATTGACCACTCTTTGAGGTGGGGGAGCAGAGTTGTTGGTGGCATCTCCAGACCGTTCACCCACTTGTCCAGTACGTGCACAATTCGCCAAAAACCCTCCGAAAAAGAACTGGATGTCAGGATTATCTTCATTGGGATTGGCGTACTTTGTGTTTATAAAGCCTGTAGTGTCAGAAAGACCAGTTCCTGACATCAGGCCGTCTCTGAACAGTAGATATTCCATGGCAGTTGCCCAGTTTAGGGGGGTAGTGTCTGTGTCATTGATGAGAAAATTCAAGAAAAATGCTACATGATTGTGCAGATTCTTACCTACACCTGGAAGATCATGCACAACTGGCACACCAACCTTTTGAAGGTCGTCTTTGGGGCCGATACCTGATAATAACAGAAGTTGTGGAGAATTAACAGCTCCTCCCGAAATGATTACTTCATTTTTCGCCAGAATGTTCTCTTTACGACCATCTCCAGTCATGACTTCCACACCATAAGCCTGCTTTTTGCTGGGATCGATCAAAACTTTTGTAACAGTGGTGTTCAACATAAAATGAAGATTGGGGCGATCCTTGACTGGACGCAGAAAAGCTCTACTCGAACTCAATCGTGATCCGTTTCTGCTTGTTGTTTGTGCGATGGAAAATCCTGTATGGGAAGCTCCGTTCAAATCACGAATGGGGTATCCAAGCTCCAATCCTCCCTGGAGAATCGCGTGGGATAGAGGGGGATGGTATGGGAACTGAGTGACTGTCAGGTAGCCTCCAACACCGTGGTATCCGGCATCCATTTGATCAGCTTGAAGATTGTCTTCCGATTTGAGGAAATAGGGAAGTACATCTTGGTAGCTCCAGCCTGTGTTTCCAAGTTTCGACCAGTCATCGAAATCTTTTCTGCTGCCTCTTATGTACATCATTCCGTTTAGAACACTTGTTCCACCCAGTACCTGAAATCATTAACAAAATCTGTTAAGTTTATTGAAATTTTAAATTTTTACAATGGCAGAATTATGCGCTTCCAGCAACATTGAGTAGAATATAAATTTCTCTGGATTATATTGGTGTTGTAATAAAATAAAAATATATCATAGGCCTATTTATAAAATAGAATTATAGTTTACCCTTTTTTTGAAAATAATAGAATAAAAATAGTGTATATTTTGAAATTAATAAAATGATAGATCAAATGTAGTGTATTATTTTATTAATTTCAAAAAAGAGTACTATATAATTATATTTTATAGATAAAAATAAGTAGCCCTTAATTCATACATTTTTAGAACATAGGCCTATTATATATATCATTCATTCTCATTTTACATCAATCTATTTTATTAGTGCATAACAAATTTCACTACTTATGAGAGTCATTTTCAAATGGATTTGAATCATCTCATGCACTAATAAAATATAAAAGGGTGCTGAATGATATTTTTATTTTATTTCAATAAATAGTTGTAGCACTGTATAGAAAAAGTGAATATATTGGTGTTGCACATTACACTGATATGTCACATTGGAATGCATAGTTTCTAGTGATATTTAACCTGTTACAGAATTAACTTATTAATTTTATTATTCTAAAATGAAAGATTATGTGTTACTTGATACCGGAAAGCTCACATTATCCATTATTTATTTTGGTTCATGCTTTTTGATGGGATGAATTACATTGCCAGTGGTTAAAAACAATATCAATCAACAAGATTCTACTCAGTGTTCTCTCAAAATTGTAATCACTTTTTACGAGAGCAATAGATGCAGCAAAATGATCGTGTGTCATCTCTTTACTCTTTTGTATTTTTGACCATCCTATCATCCATTCTTATTAGAAGCGCTTTACACTTATTTTATAGTCTTTATTCTTTCCTTTCTCTCATCGACCTACTGTATCCTGGTTTCTCTCATCTTTATTCAATCCACTTATCTAATGATCAATCATAATTAACAGCTGCCTGATTGCTAATCTATTGCTTAAGTGAAAATACACTATCGAAATTTATTAACGATGAATCATTACTATAAATACAAAAATGTGGTCCGCTTCCAGTATGTTCGTTCTATATTTTCAGTAATAATTATTTTCCAACACTCGCCTCTGTTAAAGAGAATGAGCGAGGAATTCTCACATAAATCACGACAACTTTCCATGACTTACATAACTTGCATATAGAATGAACTTAGTCTACACAACAGCCTGGGTAGAAATTTACTGTAATATAATAGAATGTTGTATCGATTGGTCAGTGCACAAAAATGATGCTCACAACAATCCAGCATATATTTTTTTCTGAATAATTTATAAACTTTAATCTTATTTTCAACTTCTTTTTCTACATTCTCTATTACAATTAAAATAATCTTCAGTAAATTCGCAATTCGCAAATAATTAATACAAAATATACCGCTAATGAAATTAATTTTTAGGGAATAATTGTAATTCCAGCAAGTTTTATTTGAACGCTATTGTTAGTTCATTGAACAATGAATAGTTCAAGGACATTTTTGAAGTTATCCACTATACATGAATGGCAGTCAACTTGAGAGTTGGATATCAAGGTAGATATTATAAGATAAGCACTGCAATTATAATTGTACTGAATTATTAGTCAAGTTAATTGCCGTAAACAACTTACAATCAATACGATCAGTGATTGGTATACACGAATGTACATGAATATATGAAGTGACTCCAGTCTCCAAAATTGGAGAAGACAGCTCAGCTGTCGAAATATCTGGTTAAAAATGTAAGTTGATAAGTGTTTTACCCTATATATATATATATATTATATATATATATATATATATATATATATATATATATATATATATATATATATACAGGATGTTCTAAAAAAGGTGCCCATAATTCAGGGCGTGATTCCTCACATCATAACAAGAAAAAAGTTTCAATTAGCATAGGTCTGAAAATGCTTAGTTACTAAGTTATACAGGGTGAAAGATTTTGTCTGAATTTCAGTTTCACCCGCTGAAACGTAGCCCTATGGGTATTTGTTGGCTCTTAATTAAGATGTACAATTTAGTGTACTTTATGTAAAATTAACTGAAAAATTGAATAAAAACCATTTCCAGATCTGTAGCTAAAGTAATTTTCAAGATATGTGACGAAATACACGAAACTTGGTCCTGAAAAACAAGTTCCTTTGAGGTTTGAAGCAGATTTACTATGTTAAATGTGCAATAAACACAGAATATGTTCTCACAGAACTTGTTGGAAATTTAATTTCGAAGAGAACGATGTGAAATAAGTCTATAATAGACAAACGCAACCTTTAATAAAAATAATCCTTAATATTACATTTGTAGTGAGCTTAACAAATTTTGTCTATTTTTCATGCGTTTTGTATGTAATTAAGGAAATTGTACATCTTAATTAAAAGCCAACAAATACACGTAGGGCTTCGTTTCAGCGGGGGTACTAAAATTCAGACGAAATCTTTCACCCTGTATAACTTAGTAACTAAGCATTTTCAGACCTATGTTAATTGGAACTTTTTTCTTCTTTTGATGTGTGGAATCCCGCCCTGACTTATGGCCACCTTTTCAGAACACTCTGTATATTGTTATTGTAAAACTTCAAAGTGTGTATTATGTGCTACATATGAATATATTATACATGAATATCTTAAAATAGCTATACTGGCATTAGTGAAACTTGTTTGCAGTGAGTTAAATTCAAGTAACTTAACCCTCAGTTTCTATCGTACGTTTATGAGACGTCGCGGTAAATACACTCACTTCCGCTTTCCCTAGAAACCGAAAATGTTCATTGTTATTCCGCTATTACTGTATAATAATCGGGAATTTATTGGGATCTTGCCGAAATGGATAAAATAGTAGAGTCGTTCCTATCCCTAGTTACCATTATTTTTTAATCTTTTCATTTATATTTCTAAAACGTTTTAGAATAATAACATACTTAAATTGGGGTGAAATTACAATGTGAAAGAAGCAAGATATCACCATAATGTAAATCCCTTACAAGATGAGCTATCTTGAATCATTACTCAGTGTAGAGTTGATAACCGTGAAACTAGTTTTCTGTGTTGATCTGCATTGAAATTTTTATGGTCGTACTTATAAACAAATTTATGGGTGTCTGAGTAAAAGACACCGTTTCCAATCACGTTGAATTCACGCCTTGAGTTACTTGGCGATTCCCCAAATTTTTGACACATTTTATGTCTTGATTGCTTGTACAGATCTCTCTCAACTTGAGACAGCAATCTCATACTTGGCATCCTTACTTGCAATGTGGCTTCTATAGATTAGTCTTGATAAGTGCATTGAGAGGAGAATATCAACATCAATATTGTTCTAGAAATTGGTTCCCTGAAACGGTTTTGAAAAATGTGTAACAAACAAAATATGATCACATGTTTGTATTACGAGTATAAACAATATATGTTTGTGTGAGAAAATTGTTCTCCATGTAACAGAAACTCATTTCTTATGTAGGTCTGTCCTATGGAAGGATATTACTCTAATTTCTAATCAAGACATAAAATGTGTCAAAAATTTCCTCTTAGTTGAGGTCAAGACATAGTGGAGCTGCGAAGGTAGGGTAGAAGGTAGAAGGAAGCGGAGACATTTAGCGTAGATACTTGTATTATTTTCAACACTCAGCTACCTTCTTTTATTACTTCTACCTTCGCCGCTCCACTATACGGTTTAACCCTTAGTCGGCTACAATAAGACTAGATACTACTATATTGAATTCCATCTCCCTCTCCGCATTTCTAAACAAGATTATTTATGGTTTCCATTCCATGTCATAGAACAGGATCTTCTGAGTGAGTGTAGTAATATAAAAGTCAATGAAAGACCTTGTCTTCATTTTGAAGTTCAATGTTTATCGCGTATTGAACATGACTCATCACATTTCTATGATAGGATAGTTTCTCATCTTCCCCTCTAGTCATAATACATTATTCTATGATAATGGCATTCTATCACGAGGCGAGCACCCGAGCACCCTTCGAAAAACTCTGAGAGTTGAATTCCATCCGCCAAAAGATTAATTCTATTGAGAATGTAGTGAGGTACGTATTTATGAAACTAGGCCAAGAAATAGGTTTCGCGTTTGTGACCACATAATTCAATGATTCCCCTTCTAAGTTGTAGATGAAACACATTATATCCATTACGGACAAAAGCAATAAGATTCTCAAGTTCAAGAGAATGTTGAGATATTAAACGAGCATGGACTGTAGTTCAGAGGGCCGCACACAAAATGCCAAGGCTGTGACTGGTGGTTATGATTATGATTATTGGTTTCGTTACTAAACATTCAAGCTACTTGATGACTTGGGGTGAATTGGATCAGGACTCATTGATTATTCAGATCAATGCTAGGTTGTCTGATTAGTGCTGATTGATCTGTAATTATTGCTTTGTTGAAAATTGAATTTTCAATGTTGAACTAGTTGTATGAAACATAGAACCGTTTCTTCTTTTTCTTCCCATTCTCCTCATTTCTTGCCTTAGGCTACTCTTTCTTTATTCATTTTGTAAATCCGTATCCCATTATAATTGCATCATACACAAACTTGGATATGTGTATAAATGAAGAATATACAACTCACAGACTTCATGTATTCTATGATATTCTTTGCTATAATTCTATAATATTCTCCGCTATAATTTATTCTTAATATTCTTCGCTTTTTCAAGAATATAAAAATGTATCAACCTATCTATACAACAATCATCTTTACGATTTCTGTTCCAATTATATATTTTATTCATCTGATGCGTATGGTTTACTTTCGAAATATGACAGTAGCATCTACGATCATTATTATTTATCTTGTTCATTATGCATCTCATCATGCTTCATACATTTCCAGAATATTCCGAAACACTATGATTACTTTTCGTATCCTAGTAATATAACATTTGGCGCTTGTATTTATTTTTTCATGATCATTATTTCATTTTTGGGATCACTATTCTATTTGAAATCTTATGAAAAGATAGATGTATTTTAGTATTTATAATGTATTCTATGAGAAAGTAGAGTTATTGTATAATTTATAATACCCATCCTTGATGGTGCTCAGCAATATAGTTCTAGTGTTATGTACAATAATTGATACTGAGAGGTTAGATTGAAAAACGTTATGTTTATTCCATTCATTTCTGTATTATCCTATACATTTCCGTCCTTTTCTATCCATGTGAGAAAGCAGGTTTTTAATAATGAACATTAATAAATTAACCACTTAACCATCTTCGAAATAGAATATCTTTTGAATTATATCATAACTTGTTATTAAATATTAATAAATTTACCTTTCACTTTTATCGAGTTCATATATTTAAAAATCCTTTTACCATATGAGAGAACAATAGGTCGGCAATAGTGCTATCCCGTCAGAATCTTATACTTTCGATCATTTTCAAGGCGAAAATATTGTAAATGCCAATTTCCAAGTGATATCCACTTACTCTGATCGTGCATTACAATGCAGGACTATGTTTCAATATACATTATGCTAGCAACAAAGAAAACTGTCAAAAAATGTCTCAGAAAATGGTAATAATTGGAGTTTTTGTAGGGTGAGGTTTGTAAGGTGATCAGATAGATTTAGGGATTATTGTAATCTTATGGAAAAGAATCATACACAAATTTTCACATGTAGGTTTTAGGATGTAGGCCTATTGAGTGTGATGATTATTTGCATTTTTACAATATTTTAAGAAAGCTGTATCTGCATGGTGTTGGATAACATTGAATATATATTGAATGTGCATCCTTGTCATTTTAAATTTTCGTTGAAAAACTTTTATGAAATTTACAGTCTGAATAGAAGAATATTATATTCCAAATATACAAGAGTAGGCCTATATTATAATACAAGCGACCCTAATCAATCTTCTTTCAATTAATGCTTGCTATAGGTTAATATTAATAATGAACCATAAACAAAGCAGAAGATACGAAGATCGGAGAATATTAAGCAATGAATTCTAATCTGTCCATAATTTTGCTTCCACAAATTCGTATAGTAATTCTCAATATAAATCTCATTTTTCCGAATGAAATAAACTGAAAATTGAGAGGAAAAATTCAATTTTCACATCCAAGATAATGTGTATCATAGTTATCACTAGTAGTTGGTTTTCTGCCAAGAATTCGAAAGTATTTTACAATTAAAGAGTTTTATTGGACATATAATGTGCAATAATGCAGTAGTGCATAGTATGAATGTGTCATACTATGAACTGATGTAATAATTTTGGTTGAATTATACTCTTATATGATCACTTTGACATTGATCTGTTTGCGGCCTCAAAGACTTGAGCAATACAATTCTAATTTTACTCTAATTAGCAATCACACATATCCTTGAAGCTAGGAACTCCAATCTTTTCGATGGTCACCAGCCAGTTCAATCTTCCCCAATAATTCAGTTTCAATTCAAATCCAATAAATGTTATGGAATTGAAGTGAGTATAAATTATCACGTAGAAAAGATGACTTCAATGTTTTTTTCTGTTCTACTAATAGGACAATTTTGCCTAGTAATATTGGGAGATCAAAATACTCTCGAAACTGTAACAAATGACTATGGAAATGAAATAATGACAATTGCTATTCGAGAGAAAGAAAATGACACCGACTGTCCTTGTCCCAGAACTGCATCCCTTCATTGGATAACAATGGGCAAAACAAGTTACGGTACTGTAGCGGACACAGCTTGCCTGACATTGAAAAGTAAGACCCATAATTATGAAGGATTCCTGAATTCTTTCTTCTGTTTAACTTCTGAACATTGTTGAGTTGTTTCTAAGACTGGTTTCGATATTCTTTATTGCTCTTAATTATGTTAATTTAATGTTATTATTCTATTGATATTAGATGGCTATTATTGAACGCTGATGATAATAAATTGTACAGTGAAACAGTTAAAATCTTCTGAAATATGGGAGAATCAAACGAAATGAAAAAAGCACTCCCTGAACCTGAAGAGATGCCAAAGTACCCAAGTAAAGTGAAGTAAGTAAGGTGTCATTTCCATAAAGAATAATACTAATATTCTCACTATCAGCGAATAAGAAGCTCTTCTGTTTAGCTTACAGTTATTGTGTACAAAATTCAACAAATTATCATTTTCAATTTTTTTAATCTACGAACAATACTTCAACTGTAGAGTAAACAATAACTTCGAGTTGGTGTTGAAAGCTTAAAATTTGTAAAATAAGTCAGTATCGATCGAGCAGTCGTAGCGAGCAGACGTAGTTTTTTTTTTAGTGAGAGTAGTTAAAATAGTGTATGCAATAGTTAGGTCAGTTTCACACGGCAGAATCCTGCCTCCTGAAGATCATATTACGGAAGATTATATTTCATATTTTGCAGCTCTCCTGTGCTTTCACATGGGGATCTTTCAATTTAGCCGACGGATCTAACAAGTAAGCCGACGTTTGCTCAAAGTATGACTCATCACTTTTTCTCAAAGTCTAACTTCCTTAAAAATATAGATTGAAGATTTCTGATTTCTGATTTGGATTCAGCTACCCCAAATTCTTTAAAGCGTAAGTCCCATTTTCAAAAATACCCGAAAACAAGGGAGTTATAGCTGTTTTTAATAATAACGTACAAAGATAACAATACTCCTGCCTCACGAAGATACAGGCAAAGGTTTTAGAAGTTTTCAAACACCTAAAAAGTTTAACATGAACATTTTTAATTTTTAAAAGTTCAAAAAAAATTAAACTTTGAAAAGATGAATCCAAATATGAACTCATAAATCATCTCTACTCATCACCGAATAAAATACGAGGAAAAGGACAAGTAAACTTTACTGAATTTCAATTGTCATTCAACAATCTAATTTATCAGGTTCAAATAGTTGAATATACCAATAATTATTTCTTTGCAACAATCAGAAGAATCTATTATGAACATACAGTATAAACATTGTGGTGATATGAATCGATCTATGGTAATAATAGGAACTGAAAGAATAAAAAATGTCATTCCATTCCAACTAAAACGAAACTGATGTCTGTGTTTGTATTAGAACTGCTGAGTGGATAATGCATACGGTACTGAGAAAGTCATGAATAGTCCAGACCAGCCTGGCGACTTTGATGCTTTTGACACCGGAATCTCGTTTTATTTTTATTAAAGAATGAAAACCATGTATCATAGTAAAAAGCAGTTCTATACTTTGTATTATTATATGAGTAGTGATTAACATAAACATGGCTTGTCGATTTTAGTCGCTGAGCTGAATCCTCAGTCGTAGAACTGTGGACCAAGCGTGAGCTTTTGCTTTCTATGTCGTATACCATCGACACAAACTTCGGCTTTTTTGTTGTTCGATTTTTTGCCGTTCTTATGAATTCTGTTGAATCAAACATAATTATATTTAACAAGTTGCGCTGAACCTGGTAGAGTTCATAGGAACGGTAAAAATCAATTTTACGGAAATCGATGTGCATGTAACTGGATTCAGAAGATCAATACGATAATGTGTTCTATCATAATTTAATGATTATCACAGAAATGTTTAAGTGAAAACGTTGGGCGCAAACCTACTGCCATGAGGAGACAAATAAATTTATGAAAAGCTTGATTGCTTGAATAGTGATCTGGATATCTGTTACACGTTTTTAGTTCAAGATATAATATGTCTTAGAATAATTTTTAATCTGTTTTGTGAATCGGCAGGAAAACGTTGGTTTTTCAAAGTTATCTTACTCCCTTATTTTTGGGTATTTTCAGAAATCAAGAAAAATATCCCACCAAATTTCCTACACGAATACAGTGTTAGTTGTATCATAATAGCTACAGTACAAACGTACTGTATAGTACAGTACCTGTTCGTTTTTACCGTATAATTATATGATAATAGAAAGCTTTATTAAAATCAGCCATAACTTCCTTGTTTTCGGATATTTTCGAAAACGGGACCTACGCATTAAAGAATTTGGGATCGCTGAATCCAAATCCGAAATCAGAATCTTTCTATCTTCATTTTCAAGAAAGATAGTTTTTGAGAAAAAGTGGTGACCGGAGAGACGTAGAATCACCATGTGAAAGCGGCGATTTGTCTGCTAGTATCTCGATCCAAGCCGGTTTCTGCTTGCCTCGAGGGGAAAAGACGTGACAAAAGGAGGTTCCTGGCTCGGGGTCACCATGTGAAAGACACGATTTGACTCAATATACTTCGACAAAAAAACGTGAACACTGTTCAGTGTTCAAGTTGCACGTCTCCTATCGTGTGAAAGTAGCATTTAAAGAGTTCAGTGTTTTAATTGTTGTGCGCGAGTTCGGTGCCCTGCGCTGAAAAAACAGTTCATTGCTGAATTATCATCTAATCCGGCTGAGGAATGTAAGGGATGTGAGGAATGTCGACTCCCAAAAGACTGCCGACCTTCCTACTGCCAGAGTTCGAAGAGGAGGAGGAAACAGAGGACGACGCAACTATGAGTCAACTAACACCGGCTAGGAGCGTTGAACCAGCGTCAATGACTGGAAACGTCAACACTTCCCCAGAATCGTTTTTAAAAACGAACCAACTAAAAACTGCAACGGAGCAGTTTTTGTACAATGCATGGAAAGAAGTCACTTGCCAACAGAGTGAAGAGAGAGAAAGAATGTATAAGCTGGAAAAGGAGTTGTAGAGAGCATGATTGGAGATTAATCAGCTGAAAGAGATGTTTTCATCAGCATCTACAACGACACAGAATCTTCAATCATCAGCTTCAATGCAACCAGCATCTTTTAGAAGTAGCAATAAAAGTTATTCACCACCGAATTGGGAGGAAGAAGAGAAAATGGTAGCATCAGAGACTGCATGGATTCTCCCTAAACAAAAGAAGAGAAAAATCCGTGACTCACCAGAAACAATAAGGCCTGCAACTGATTTTACAAGTATGAAACCGACAGAAAAGAAAAACAAGCCACCACCAGTCATATTAAGCAATATACAAGAGTATTCGAAAATTATAGAGGCATTGAAATCGAAAAATCTCAATTTCAGTGCCAACATGATGAACAACAACCAGCTAAAATTGAATGTTGAAACTGAACAAGAATACAGAGATTTAACTAAGATGTTGAATGAAGCTAAATATGAATGACACAAGTACGAAAATAAACAAACTCGTCCAATTCGTATCATGGCTAAAGAGCTTCATCCATCATGCGATCAAAGGATATAGAGAACGATCTTCTAAGCAGAGGCTTTCAAATAATCAGTGCTGTCAACAAAATTAAAAAAGTGAAGAAGGATGGAAAAGAACACATTATCAGACTTCCAATGTTCATGTTAACATTCAAGAATACAGAAGATACAAAAAAATATTTGAAATTAGACATATTTGCTACATGAAAGTGAAAATTGAATCAATCAGAAGTAATAAAATGATTCCACAGTGCAAACGTTGTCAGCGGTTTGGTCATACACAGACATACTGTCAACATGAACCTGTGTGTGTGTGTGAAGTGTACTGGAAAACACTGGACTATTTCGTGTACTAAGGCTAAAGAAACCCCAGCCAAATGTTTCAATTGTGCTGAGGCTCACCCAGCTAACTACAGAGGCTGTCTCATCGCTAAAGAACTTCAGAGAAGAAGAACTGAAAAAGAAAACATAGTTAAAAGAAGTAGCGAAGTACCACATACAACTAAACAGAGAAACTTCACTTCAAAAAAGTACACTGGAGAAATATCCTATTCCCAAGTAACGAAACCCACTCCAAGCCTACAACAGGAGAGCCAACCAAAGAAACAACAACAACCAGTTGAAGTCAATAAGGTTTTGCAGGAAATTTTGAACAGTTTAAATATTCTTTCTGGACGACTTGACAGTTTGGAAGGGAAGAGTAAGAGTATCGAGAAGAAAACTAGAAAATGAATATTGCGAGCCAACAAGATATAAGGATACCTGGAATGCCAATGGAATAAATAATATCAATAATAATATATAAAACAAGAAATAGAAATATTTCTAAAGACACGAAATATAGATGTTTGCCTCATCTCTGAAACCCATTCAACTGAGCAGACTCACTTCAAAATCAATGGATATAATGTTTACGAGACTATTCATCCTCAAAATCAAGCAGGAGGTGTAAGTGCTGTAATAGTGAAGAAGAGTATTAAAAACTATGAAGACTTCAGTATTCAAAGTAATGAAATACAGCTAACTGTAGTTGGAATAGAGTCAATCAACCAGAAAATACTTGTTGGAGCTGCATATTTTCCACCACGTTACAATCTTAAGAAAAATGATTATACAAATATTCTTGTTTAGCTTGGAGATAGATTCATAGTGAGTGGAGATTTTAACGCCAAGCATAAGGATTGGGGTTCAAGACTCACGACTACCAAAGAAAGAACTCAGAGAGGCTATCCAGGAGCTGGGCTGCGAATTCCATTCAACAGGGACACCTACGTATTGGCCAACAGATTTGAATAAAATTCCAGATCTTCTAGATTTCTTCATAACAAAGAGAATATCCAGTAATTTTATCGACATTGAAGAGAGCTTTGACCTGGATTCTGATCATTCAGCTGTAATTCTTACACTTGGTGAACGAATAATAAAGAAAGAAGACAGACCAATGTTAGTCAACAGGACAACAGACTGGGAAGCTTTTAAAGTGGATTTGGAGAATGAAATCAACTTGAATATTCCACTTAGAACAACTGAGCAGCTAGATGAAGCCGCAGAAAATTTCATGTGGCAAATCCAGAAATCAGCCTGGGAAAACACCAGACCAGGAAAATACCAGGAAAACAAAAGGATGCAATTACCCTCTGGAGATTCGACAACTTGTTTTAGAAAAACGAAGGGCAAGAAGAAGATGGCAACAAACTCGTGATCCTGCTGACAAAAATATCTTGAATAACAAAACACAACAATTGAGAAGAGAGATAAGGAAACTAACTGAGGAATCCATCAATAACTACCTTCAAAATTTGACAGCTGATGCCAGTACAGATTATTCATTATGGAAAGCAACAAAAAGAATTGAGCGGCCAATATTACAATCCCCTGCAATTAGAAAACCAGATGGTACTTGGGCAAGAAATAACAGAGAAAATGCAGATTTATTTGCTAATCATCTAGAAGAAATCTTCCAGCCAAGCAACATTCAATCTGAAATTGATCCTGAAGAAGATATAATAGATGATTTAGATACAGAGATTGATCCAGTTTCTATAAATTAGGTTCAAGAAGAAATAAAATATAATCTGAATACCAAAAAAGCACCTCGGTTTGATCTGATTACAGGTTAAATCTTGAAGAAACTTCCAAGGAAAGGTATTGTCATGCTAACATACTTATTCAATGCATCACTCCGATTACAGCATTTTCCTACAATTTGGAAGGTGGCAGAAGTCATTATGTTGCAAAAGCCTGGGAAATGTCCTCAAGAAGCAAAATCATACCGCCCAATATCTCTTCTACCTGTAATTTCAAAGCTTTTTGAGAAATTGTTAATGAAGAGATTGACTCCCATCATAAGTAGCAGGAATCTGATACCAGCTTATCAATTTGGTTTCAGGCAGAAGCACTGAACCCTGGACCAAGTACATAGAATCACTAATGTAATAGAGAAGTCATTAGAGAGAAAATCGATATGTTCAGCAATCTTCCTTGATGTGGCACAGGCATTTGAAAAAGTGTGGCACGAAGGACTGATCATTAAACTTCATAAAATTCTCCCCACTCAACTTGTAAAACTTTTAAAATCATACATCAAAAACAGATTATTCAGAGTAAAACAAGGGTACGACGTCTCCGAATTGAAGGAAATAAGGGCTGGAGCTCCACAGGGTAGTGTTCTTGGACCAGTACTTTATGTGTTGTACACAAGCGATCTTCCTGAATTGGATGCAGTGACAATAGCTACTTTTGCTGATGATACTGCAATACTGGCAGAAGGGGAAACAGTACAAGAAGCATCCACAAAACTTCAGAATGATAGCAACAGATTCAGTGACTGGACCAAAAAATGGAGAATTCGATTGAATGAGATTAAGTCTATTCATATCAACTTCACAAACAAAATTATCAATGACCCGATTCGAATAAATCTGAATGGGAATGTAGTACCACACAGCAACACAGCAAAATACCCTGGAATGACTCTTGACGCCAAGTTGAAATGGAAAGAGCATATCAAGATGAAAAGGAGCGAGCTAGGACTCAAATACAGTAAAATCTATTGGCTGTTGAGCCGTCAATCACAACTCTCATTGGATAACAAGATATTGATTTACAAACAAATTCTAAAACCTGTCTGGACGTATGGAATTCATCTTTAGGGCTGCTCTAGAACTTCTAACATCAGTCAGATTCAAACATTCCAAAACAAAGTACTGCGGAACATGGTGAATGTGCCCTGGTACATAAGGAACAGCGATTTGCACCGAGATCTGCACATCCCCTATGTGACCTGTGAGATAAGACGATTGGCAGCCCATCATGAGTCACGTCTTCATCAACACGACAACACCGAAGTCATCCAACTACTAGACAACACTGAACTCACTAGGAGGTTGAAGAGATCAAAGCCCTTCGAGTTGGTGTAGTGCTAGTGGAGTGAAAAAAGTATATTGAATAAAAGTGTAGTGAAATAATTTAAAGTAGTGAAATTATTATTGGAACTGTAGGCTTCACTGGAAGACTTCAGCAATAAAAATTAATTTAGGATAAGAAATAACAGAACAAAATTAATGGTTAGTCCTAGTGACTAGTTTTAATAGAAATAACAAAAAAAATATAATAAATAGGATTGAAATTCATAAAAATATAGAGAGAAAAGTATTGTTGGTACCGTTTGCACAGTCACAGCTTAATTAAACGATTATTTTTTATCTCAAGCTGGATTAAATCAAGTCTCGTTTGTTATAATTTTGTTCATATTGAGTTTGACCAACCAGCTGATTCAATTCAGTTTGAGCTATTATTGAGCATACGGTCTAAATTACTCCACTACGCATTCCAAATTAATTTGGAGTTATTCATAAATTCAATCAGAATATTAAAAATCGTTGCTTATTTCTTGAGGTTGCACCCAGGGCAGGAGCTCCCATTAGGTACAATAGATACAATGTGCCTGCAAGGCCTGACAGGGAACTATTTTTATTTGTGCTGGAAACGAATATCTTTTTTTAAATAAAAATTACAATATCTTGAAAAAGCTTAAAATTGATTGAATAGTGCATTCACTTCTCTGCTCATTTAAATTAGTGGTAGTGTAAGGACAGCACCCAGAAACTATAGAAACTATTATATCCACATTAAGCTAGAATTGTGGAATAAAAGCGATATTGTCAATTCCACATAACTAAAAAAGACCACTGATGATGATGCTTGAGTGCATTGAAACTTAAGTTCGGCGCAAATAAATTATGTGGAATGACAATATCGCTTTAATTTCACCTATATGGAGAAATTCCACAATCTCTGTTCATAGTGTAAATATGATATCCTCTAAATACTATTAGCCTATATAAATAAAATATTTAAATTAAATAAAAAGACTGGAAAATTGTCAAAAACACAGATTTTATTAAAGGTAGAAAGATCGGTTTCGTTTGTTACACCATTATCAACCTCTCGTAAACTGAGATAACAACCGAAACCTGTCTTTATACTTCCAATAAAATCTGTAGTTTTGACATTTTTTTAGTCTTTTTATTCAATATGAATAATTACCACAATATCAACTTCACAACTACACAGAAAATAAAATATTTGATGAGATGGCGATACTGTACCTTTCCTCTTGGCCAATTACAGCGTCGCTCATTCTCAGCCAGGCAAGCCATATCCTCAGGTTCGGTCTGATAGCCCCAGTCTATAGACGTGCCGAGGAAGTTGAGGAACATGGACGGTACTTGAGTGCCTGTCGGCTCATTCATGCCGGCCTCTATCAGCAGAACCCGCCAATGCGGCACCTCGCTCAACCGACTCGCCACGACCGACCCCGCCGATCCGCCACCGACCACGATGAAGTCGTACTCGCGGTCCGGCTGGCTACGCGTCAACGGACGTCCGCATGGATCCTCCAAGTCGCACTGCGACCGGATGAACACCTCCAGCAGACCCATGAACAGCATGAACGAGGAGCCACCGCATGTCGACGCCAGCGTCGGGCCCGGCTGTGTAACTGGGCAGTTACAGTTCATCTGAAATCAACAACGGAACATTTAAATTAAGGAGAAAAGGGAATTTAAAAATATCAACCATTCAACACTCAGGCCAGAAACTAATACTGGTTGATTGACTATCGATAGATTGGCTATTCTATTCTAATACCGTAGAGAAAAGATGGAGAGATAGGTCGTTTGAATACATCTATTCATTGATTGAATAATTAACCATCACATTACCATATTTATATAGATGAGCATTGACAATATTATCCAAAAAGACTAATAAAGTAACCATCACCGTGAACATATGCACAAGAATTGGTCAGTGAGGAACTACAGATTTGATTAACAGATTGAACCAGGTAATAGCTTGTTTCGTAATATGGGCTATTATGCAAACGATACTAGATCTTATACGTCTAGCCTGTAATTCACCTTTCCAAGAATTGCAAAAGTAATAGTACAGTTCGATAAGAAGACTAGAAAAGATAACACTGCATTGTAGGTTTTCACATGATTTACAGTGGTCTTTAAATTTTAGTCTTTTCTATAGGTCTTATACAAAAGTGCATAGGTAGATGCTCAAGACAAGTATAGAGAAATAAATCTATTAGTACTGTAAAAGAACAATAGAATATCAATGTTCCATAGATTTTAGAGTGTGATTGGTGGATGTGATGGAGTTGGATGAAAAACTATCAAAACTCTACTTGGGGATCCGGGGAATTCTTGAGTTTGAACAACACAACACTATGTAACCCAGAATAAACAATGCCTCTCACTCCTTTACAACCATATTCAGTGAAGCTGAGTTCTGACTCTCATGAATAATCATAAACATATGGACGATCTTATTTACAAGTTTGCTAGTGCAGTTCAATCAGCATGTAGCCTATTCCAATGAATATGTATTTCTTAATCACAGAAAATACCTACAAAAATACCAAAGTAGCTTAAAGCGTATTAAATATACACATTGAAAAATTAATGTATTTCCACATAGTAAAAAGACATAGGGTTTATTTTTTCTCTCAGTTCTTGAGATTTTAATATGGTTCGAGCGCCTACTCTCATGGTTGAACAAGAATTAGATGCTATTTATTACCTTAAAATACTATGAGAATAAAAGAGTTATGTTGCCATAATTTGAATGCAGGTCTTGAATATAGGACTTTCAATAAAAATAAACCCTCAATATGAATAATAATAACTATAGATTCCATGCAGGCCTATAAATACACCGCATAGTTACGTTGCTTGTAGATGTAAAAATATATGAGGAATTTTTTCTGAAATGTAGGGCAAATCAAGTTTATTGGAATTTCATGTTCAATGAACAAGATTGATCTCTAACATTTTTATCTGAAGCTCAGATAGCATTTTCACATGCTATTAATAGGACTGCAACACTGCAACTGATTTGATGAATGTGTATTATCAGGAGTATGCACTATGATCAAGTAAGATATAAATGGACAGGAAATGGAACATTGGTGCAAATAGCAAATTGAATCCATACGAAGTAATTTTGAATGGTTTGATAGTCGGTAAATGGTGCAAAGTTATTTCGAAACAAGATTTCAGAATCAATTTGTAACTGGTGTTGGTCACGATCTCGAGGTAGCGGCCTGAAAGCATCTGCTTTCAATTTAGATTCAATGCTTCAACCATCTCTTTCGTTCTCTTAGGACGATCTAGACCAGAGGTTCTCCGACTCAAGGATAACGCGAAACCCCGTTTATAATAGATTTGAGGACTAGACCAGAGATTCTCAAACACGAGGATACCGCCAACCCCCAGTTGTAATCTCTATATCTATAAAAGTCTAAGCCCCGACAGACTGAAATCACACTACAGCCCAAACTACTGAGCCTAAAAACTTGAAATTTTGCACAATTGTTTATGGTAGCCTGAAAACATCCACTAAGAAAGGATTTTCAGAAATTTGCCCCCCTGAGGGAGCTGCCCCCCCCCAAAATTTTGTACTTTTTAACCGCTCATTGCACAGCAAAGTCATGAGGTACTTTTTTGTTCAGCTACGAAAAAAAATTAGATCTATGCAGAAAAATTTGGATCAGGAGTACAGGGGGGTTCAGGAGAGGGAAGTTTTCGAAAATTTTGATGTAAAATCACACTACAGCTCAAACTAATTGTCCTACAGTTTTAAAAATTTGCACAAATATTCTTGAAACATGCTAGACGCGCACTAAGAACGGATTTTGAGATATTTTGTCTCTAAGGGTTTCAAAGGATGAAAAAGGATCCTATTTAGTAAGGTTATGAACATGGTAAGGTGAATGCTATATGGAACTGAGATTATTGACACATGATATTCTAACATATGTTGTAATCATTGGAAAAACTTAGAATAATTTTATCAATCAGCTGATTGAATTTAATTTTCCATGTAAATCGAAAGCGCAAGCTTGCCACGTGTTTGTTCCATTGTTGTATGCTTGGCCAATTCGGTTCGCGCCTTCTATCAGCTGTATATGGAGTATCATACTTTCTGATTAGAACAGAGCACAGAGATTTTCTTTGGTTAGGAGTTTGTTGATAATTCTTTTTTCAAATTCAAATTTTATTGCAAACAAAAATCACATTGGAAAATTTCTTAATAGACAACAAGATTACAAAAACGAGATGTCAAACATAAACCTACATTTATTTGTAGCACGGCCAGAAAAAGACAAACCTGAGTACTAGCCGTGAGTTCATTCAATATGAAATATTTTTATTTTTGTTAATATTTTGTGAACAAAAAGTACGAGTTAATGAGAGATGTGAGTAATTTCTTATATTTGATCTAAATGGTCATTCATATTGTAGTAGTTGGGGTCACTTCAATCAAAGTTTTTTCTTTTGTAGCTAATAAATTTCATATGTATTGATTGTCCATAATGTATCCAGTGTCTATAATGGAAGTGATTGAACTACTCAAAATTAATGGCTTACTGGTCCTTCATAGAATTTATAGTATTCCTGGTGATTGAACCTGTCTTTTTTCAGCGTTGACTATTAATAATAAAGCTTTATTTACAACTAGCTTACCTGGGAACTTCGTACCGCCAAAAAGTATCAATGTATCTCATGTCACACTTCAATTTATTGTGTGAATCATGAAATTTATCTGACAATCAATATTTTCAATTACCTCTGAATACGGACTTCCTATGTGCTTAGTCATGCAGCATTCTTTATTCCCAAAACATATTATTCTCAATCAATTGGTAGTAATATCTAACAGTAAAGAGTTGAATTAAAAAAAAACTAGATAGGATAAATCAGTGTTTCAAAGATGAATTCAATGTTTTCATAGTTGTTGATTGTTAATAGATGGTCGACGAAATATGCGATGTACGATGAATCACACAGAATTACATATTCTTTCCATCTTCCATTTTAGGATGAATATAAGCTAAGCTAAATTAAAAAAAAATATTCTGCCATTAATGAATGCAATATGAACAACTCTCTTCCATGAGGTGAATAATTTTTTCCAACATTTTCCGGTTACTCAATGATAGGGAAGTGATAATTATTTGTATAGGTCTTCTAAGGAACCATTAGCTACAGCTGGTACCAATAAACTATACTTCAACTCCAAACTACCGTTGTAATACCAGTAGCTTACACAATTTATCATAGGGTGACATGTTTATTACAGCTGGTAACTTTAGATGCTAAATCATATTATCTCAATATAATCTTGAATCATGATCTTCTTTCCGTTCTTCGGTAGCCGCTAGGCCGACAGTTTCGAAAACATAGGTCTGTAAAATGGATTAGATTAATAAAAAAATAATCATTATTAGCCACCCTATTAAAATTTCTGGTCAGAAACCATCACACAACATATTCCCAAAGTTTCATGCCGTTTTGTCAAATATTTTTCAAGTCATAGGGAACAAACACACAAACAGACATTAATTATATATATATATATATATATATATTATATATATATATATATATATTATATATATATATATATGGAAGATAGAAGATTTCATTCGGCTCAAACAAAAGCTTCTCTAAATGGAGGTAGAATGATAAGGTTGACAACTTTCAGTTCTGTTGTTTTAAATTTTTTTTTCAAATCACTTTCAAAAAGTTCATGTAGTACCTACTATTGTGTTTGAGACACTTCTGGCGCTATCATAGTTTCAAACCTATTCTGTTCCACACTCCTATCTCTTGCAGTCGTTAACCACATATATAATAAAATAAAGAGTTGGCTTATACACATACGGGGTAGGAAAATTATGTTTGACGCATCATCACGTCTGAACTACTGGACTGATTAACTTGAAATGTTTCATATAGGCTAGATTCTTAATTAACCAAGGATGGATATAGGCCTATTTTCAATTCTTCAAAATTTCATTACGTCAAGTTTTCAGATTATCAAGTTTGAAAATAAATCCTTGCGAAGCACGGGTTCCTGCTAGTGTATTCTAAGACTCCCCAGCCTTCCTTCCCTTTCTGTGTACAGGCCTAAAGCGTATTATAATATTATACACTAACATAAATATCATAATAGCAAAAAATATGAAGCATGTCCTATTATATTAGGCGATCAATTTCTGTATATATTTATATTTTTTTATTTGGGTATATGGGTATGTATTTATGTTTAACGGATTTCGAAAACGGCTCTAACGATTTTGATGAAATTTGCAATATAGGAGGTTCTTGATATAAAAACTCGATTTCACATGGTCTCATTCCAGAGAAAACTCGCTGAAGAACATGAAACGGATAATAATTATTCATCCTTGGAAAAACAGATGATAATTTAGTTGTCTGTCGATAACGGAAGATGTGAGTGCCTGTGTGGGAGTGAGACATAATTATGCTCAGCTGTTTAACTATTGCATTAAATCAGCGGATCTCACGAGAAGTATTATCTGGCAATTATAGATAAATTGACTTGATCAACATTATCTGTTTTGTTGACATGATAAACGATATATGATTTATTCAAGATCCATTATTTTTTTATTTAAATTAAAGTACCTATATCAACATTTTCAAAGTTAATCATTATTTTACAGTGATTATAGTCGTCAATTTGGTTTGTAAAAAATATAAATTTGAACTTTTCTGTTTTCAAATTTTTTGAATGAAAATTGGAATTCAAAAATGTATGGAACATACTACTAACCTACTTTTTGGACTACCGTATTTTTAGTGTATACATCAAAATTCGGGGAAGAAACAGTTTTGGGCTGTGTCTGTTGGTCCTTCCCCAATCAATTGAAAGAATTGTGTTCTGTGTATCAATAAATGAATAAATAAATATAAACTATGCTTTTATGCTTCTAAGCTTTTGTACTCCGGAGCGAAGCTCGATGCCCCGATATTAACATATTATTAACATTCATAAATTTGAAGGCTTGTATAGCGAATCCTTTCCCTATCCGTAGCCTATACATATTTCAAAAATCCTCGAACATGTAATAATTTCTGCCAAAATTTATAATTTAATTTCCTTTTTAAATATTTCAATCAGAGTTGAAATAGATCTATTATTTTCTATGCGTAGCCTATATTATAGCCGTTAGATATAGATCAACTCAGATGTTTAATAAAATGATAATAAATATAATATACTGAAAAGTTTCAAGCTTTCACCGTATCTCTTTGATGAAAGTTGGATATTAACATATACAGTAGAAATAAGATTCAACTATCATGCTGATAAGAATTACAAACTCCTGCTAGAAAAAGTTCTTGAACATTATTATTTATATTAATTGTATCCTACCAACGATACTTATGTATGTACTGGCCTTTATACAGTAAGCCTATTTTGTCAAATGTATTTACGTATGTACGGAGAGCTTGAAAACTACCAAAAATTAAGAGCAGATGTTCCGTTACTGTCAAATTAGAATAAAAAACAGCCAGAAATAGGAAAATATCAACATCACTAACGCAAAACAAACATTAACACGTCCGAAATTTTAAAACCAGCTCTGTATAAACATTAATACTCCACTTTTACCAAAATCTTTATGATAACTTGAAGCTTTACTACAGAAGTAAGAGGTTCTGAGAAAATGGGCTTCTTTAAATGCTTATATAACATTCTAAATGGGAATACTGAAATAGTTCCAATCTTTTACCGTAACTCTTTGAGGAAAGATAGATATACACATATAAAAATAGCACTTGAGATCCTAGTTCAATTAACATTCCATCTATGAATAGATAAGCAAAATAGTTTTGGGATATGTAGCTTGAAAGTAGAATTTTATTCTACTTCAAAATCACGTTTCAAAAATGCTTCCAATGAGTTTTTTCTAAAATAATGTTTCAACAAATTATTTCAATTTGACGAGATCGGAAAATGTGTGATTAGTTATTCAAAAGAGAGACAATTAATAATAATTGAATAAAACTTATAAATTATTAGTTCGGTTTTTAATAATTAGAGTGGATCAGATGTTGGCTTTATGATTCAGAGGCCCGGGTTCAAATCCCGGCCCGGGCAAGATATTTATCTCGGGCCACTCCCGTGTTTCGGATGGACACGTTAAGCCGTCGGTCCCGGCTACCTAAAAAGCAGTCGTTAGGTCATGTCAGAGACCATGAAATTGATCAGCTGCGACCTGAAAAATCTGACACCAGACCTGAGCCAGCCAGGTCACTCGATATTATTATTATTAGTTCGGTGATAGTTTAGGCCTAATGATGATGAGGTGGAGGAAGCCTCAACTAAGAGTAGTTAAGGAACTATCCCTTTAAAAGACCAATCCTTCATCTTACTAGGAGTTACAAACTCAACTTACTGGAGATTTTACAAACTTGACCATGTTGTCGAGTTGTCATGAGTACCGTAAGGTGGAATTTCACTCCATTGGAGGAGTGGTTCTTATCTTTACACTATTTGTGTGATTTGAAATGTAAGAGAATCTGCCATGTTGTTCCACTCTTCCAGTGGGTAGCTCAAGCATAACATGGATGAAGAGTCAGGTGAGCAGATTCAAAAAATGCTTATACAAAATAGATGATGATGAAAGCAATAGGTATACCAATAGGTATGTATCATTAATGTAATTGGTATGATACGAATTTATTATGATAATGCTTCATGGGTATGATGACTTTATAGTCTAGACTAGAATATAGTGGTGAACACATTAAGCTGCGTACAGGCTTACGCGCTGCGAAACGAACGCGAGAAGAGGATCGTAGATCGCGCGTTTCTATTTATTATTCGGAAGATTTTATGAAAAAAAAGAACAATATTTACACGTCGGGTCTAGAACGCAATTGGAAGGCAGGGAAATGTATATTTTCGAATGTAAATATTACAGAAGTTTGGTATCTGATGGAAATATTGTAAACTTGTCCACTGAAGTATTAATTAAATATGCATGTGATATAAGGGAGAACATAGGCTAATTTATATTATCTTAAGAAGTGTTGTAATTTTTATGAGAAAAGACAGATTCACAATAAAAATTGTAGAATGGAATGCTTGCCAGTAAAATGGCTCTGTGAAACTACTCAAAACACAGTAAGTGAATTTATTCTTTTCTCTTATTTCCAACGGTTACACCAATTTTCAACTCAAGTTTATAATAAAATTTTATATAATATAACAAGTGATATAATAAAAAAATAAGAAGACGATAATAAGTTTGCTCTGGTTCGCCCTCTAAATAAAGTTCCATCACCCAATAAAGTTGAGGATTTTAGACCAATCAGTATTTTACCTGCATTGTCCAAAGTGCTAGAAAGACTCATTCATGCTCAAGTTGTAAAATTTCTAGACAACAATAGTAAGCTTCATAACTTTCAATCAGGCTTTAGAAAATTCCATTCAACTGAGACAGCTCTGCTTCGTGTCACTGATGATATAAGGTTAGCTATGGACCAAAGAAAATGCACCATCCTCACCCTATTTGATTTTTCTAAAGCATTCGATACTGTTGATCATACAGTCCTTCTGAATAAGTTGGCTATTCTTGGTTTCAGTCACAACTCGTTAGTTTGGTTTAAATCCTATCTATTAGGTAGGAAACAATGTGTATCTGTCGGTGACAAAAAGTCAACTTGGAAAAACGTTATGCATGGAGTACCACAAGGTTCAATTTTAGGCCCTCTCCTCTTCACTTTGTATGCTAATGACCTTTCTTCCATTATCAAATTCTCCAGTTTCCATACTTATGCAGACGACCTTCAAATCTATTTAAGCTGTCCCATAACAAAAATTAATGAAACAGTTGGAATAGTGAATCAGGATATCAATTCGATAGTGGAATGGACAAAGAAAAATGGCCTTAAGCTTAATCCCATCAAAACACAACCCATTATAATTGGATATTCTCGTCTTATAAACAATATTGACCTTGAATCGATTCACAAAGTTAGTGTAGACGGTAATGACATTCCTTACTGTAGCTCAGTTAAAAATTTAGGCATTATTATGAATAATACTCTTGACTGGTCAGAACAAGTGAACAAAACTTGTAAAAAGGTATTCTCAGCCATGCATGCATTGAAGAAAATGCACGATATCCTCCCTAGAAACATTAAATTATTATTGGTTCAATCTCTCATCTTCCCACATTTAATGTATTGTAATTCTGTTCTTAATGATATGCAAGTCACTCTGAATGATAAACTACAGCGTTGCCAAAATTATTGTCTACGTTTCGTCTACTCTCTCCAACGCCATGATCATATCACCCCAGCCCACATTGCCAGTTCAACATTGAAGCTTCCCGATCAGAGGCTTTTTCGAATAGTCAAGCTTGTTAGAGATATCTTGAAATACGGTAATCCGAACTATTTTAAAGATGATTTCAAATTTGTCTCTGAAGGTAGGAGGATAGATGCTTCACATACTAGAACCGGAGAAAGTACTTTAAGGATACCCAATCATCGAACTACTATTTTCACAAAATCCTTCTTAGTCAGTGCCTGTCGTGCATGGAATACACTTCCTGTTTCTATCAGGTCTATCGAGAGCCGAGCGAGCTTCAACCTGACTTTAAAAAAACATATTTTGGAACAAATGACTGAAACTGTCCGGCCCTAGAACGATCACATGACAACCATCCCTCACCCATTCCACCAATATAAACCTTTAAACCATGTTATAGAACGAATTGTATATATATATATTATATAAACTCATGTTATTTCAATTATCCACTGCATACTGCTGTATATTACTGAAATTTGATAACCCTGATCTACTTCCAGCCTACTTCATTTTATTAATCAATTATTTGATCTTATCTACCTATATAATTATTTTACTTTATCAATTTTCTGTTTTTTTCTCTTCAATATTCATATTGATTAAAACTTTTACAATATTTCCATTAATAAATAAATCCTTAGTTTAAATAAAGAAATTAACGTTTTGGTAGAGAGTTAGTGGGGAGGATATTTTTAATATTCTTCCCAAAGAATGGACATTGATATGTCCAAAGCTCCGCCAATTTATGTAGATGCATAACAATATGATTATTATCTATAGTTATTATATTACAAATTGCTTTTTCATATAATATACAGTTCAATAGTTATTTTCTTAGTCTATATTATGTAAATTCATCTATAACTTTGCTGTATTGTAAGCTATTGTATACAAGTGTATAAGCCAGTATATATTGTAATCTACATAAATAAAGTACTCAATCAATCAATCAATCATTAAGCCAAATAATAGTAATTAGTTCAATTAGTATTTTATATACATTAAACAGGCAGGTTTTTATAGATACATTTTGTACATTTTGTGATTCGAAGCCAAGGTTTAGAAAAAATACTGGTCATGTTGTATTGACTTGATGGAATGTGAATTTATCAAATAATGTGCTCTTTTCCTCCACTCACTCATCCTATTTCAGTCTTCTTCTATAGCTCTCTGACGACTCGGCTTACGCACGTGTGTTTCTAAACCAACCATGTCATACTCTCTAGTTATATTTTTGTATACGGTAGATAAACGTCATTTATAACGAAGAACAGCGCACAGAAATAAAGCACTGTTCTCCCAGAATAGAATTCTTCCTCTCACAGATGAAAGACAGATTGGACGCCTACTGTCTGGGATTCATGCCCCAAATCATATTTTGATAATGCTGGAAATCTAGCATCCAAAGAAACTTCTTGGATTCATGCCTCGAATCATATATTTTGATAATGCTGAGAATCTATAATTCAAAGAAAATTCATGAGAACGTTACGCATGTATGAAGACAAAATACGCTTGATGTAAAGGAGGGTATATCAACAGAAACTAAAGCACACCCACTCACAATATCTTGAAAAAACACCATTCGATTTGCTTCTTTTGAGATCTACATCTTGTTCATACGAAATTAATCTCTCCGACAAATTCAACCAAGCTATGGAAAAATTCTCAGTTCAGCCTTTCTTGTGTTGTAATTAAGCTGCATTTCTGATGAATTCTGAAAGCATACTTTGAATGGTTCAGCGTCACTTGTAATCATTAATAAACAGAAGAAAAGTGCTAATCGAATATGTGATTAATCCAAGTATAAGTCGAAACACTTTGCTTGAGGCTTCAATTCTACATTATTTAAAGCTGATTGGCTAATAATTCCAATCCAAGTCTATGATTTCTGTCTGATTCATTTCCATTTTAGTCTTTTTTGTGCATAATTGAGGCTTTTAAAGACTTGTGCATGGATGAGGAATGAAACAAATAAATGCTAGACTGAATGAGAATGAAACTCATGACCGGTACAGTGACAGACTACTAGGCTACACCAGCTTGTCTTTTCTAGTTTAGCTTACCACTTGTTAATATATTTATAAATACAAACTTCTAGTTCATCAATAGGGTAAAAGTTATCATTCTATTGGCTATTATGAAAGGTATGTTTTTACAGTCAATTTCCGATAGCAAAACTATAAAAATTGAGATATTTATGAGGGGTTTATAGAACTTAAAAATCCTTGTATTAAAAATAGATGGTTTCAATTGGGAAGTTTTCTTTCTTGGTATGAAACAGATAATATCCCGTATTGAATAAATGAAATGAAAAATTCAAATGAATTGAAAAATTAGATAAGTTCGAATAGGGAGGAATGTATTCTATTACAGTTCTCAAGAGTTTAGACTCAAGTGTTTTAGATTATTGTAATTCAGGAACAACTTATTACTGCCTGTAATAAGAGTGAATTATACTGATAATTTTTAAAAAAATATTAGTTGGTTGGCCCAGTTGTTAGCCATTCTGGTAAGTTAAGTGATGTGCTCTCGGTACTCCCGTTGGAATGGTGACTGCTGGAAGTCGGCTCCACTAACTAAAATAGCTGCCAAATGACTTCCTGGCGTTTGGAACTGATCAAAAACTTCAGTTTCGGTTCACTCATCTCTCATTACAATCTTAATTCCTCCTGTTACCTTTGCTCATATACTCTGAATTGGAACTATACTCAGAAAAAGAAGGAATAGAAAAGAGTAAAATAGAGACAGAATAGTTGTCTTTTTTACGAAATGGTTTGGAGAGCTCACTTAAAAATGTAGGTCCATCCATTGCTCAACCCCATCCCTCTCATTTCTCACGCACTAGTCTGCGGCTTATATTGGCATAATCCTCAGTCAAATAAAGCAATACGTTCAATGTTATTTTAATCTATCAAATTATTCCAGATTACCTAGTTTGAGCCTCATAAAGCTCTCCTTGAGAAGAGAAATTCTTCCCCTATGTTACTTGCACAACATAATTTATCACTTCAGGAAGTTTCAGATTGCACAAAATTTACTGGCACAATAAATTATGTTGACACTACAATACTTGCCTCAAGGAAAGTATTGAAAAAGCCTCGGCGTTTTTAGAAGCTAATCATATTCTTCTTGAATGACACTGATTTGGCCATCATCATTCATTTTTATAGCAGGGCTACTTCAACATAATGAAGATGGGCAGTATAGTATACTACTTGTTCTAAGGAACACATATTTTATAGCTCAATGAGTCTGAAGTTCCAACGTAACCAAGAGAATAAGCAATTTCATTATCAAACAGAAATACAGTAAATTTATCAATGTCATTTGTAACTTGCCAGATTCAGTATAATTTGAAGTACCGTAATCTGTTGAGTTCTACAATAATTCTTGAAGTAAAAAACAAAAAATTATATGAGATCCCTCAAACCTTCTGTAGGTCATTATACACATGATACATGGATTTAGTAATGTATTATATTTTTCTTGTTCTGTGTTATGCATGAATCACTTCCCAATTAATCAGAAGAAATGTGAAGATACAGTATTTAGATTGCTACTTCGGAAAGAGCGAAAGGTTTACGGTAATTGGAATAGTGCTATACTGTCAGAATCTTATAATTTCAATAATCTCAGGGCGAAAACTGTGAATGCCAATTCCCTAGTGATGAGCCACTTACTGCATAACAATGCAGTGACTGTGTTTTAATATACATTATGCTAGCTATCAAGAAATCTTTGTCGATGATTGTCTCAAAAATTAGTTATAATTATAGTTTTTGTAAGGATGAGGTTTGTAAGGTGATCAAATAGATATAGGGATTGTGATATTACGAAACACATATTTTGGGTGTTGAAGTGCGCAAGCTGTATGAAATTTGAAGCTGCTAACGTAAATGTGTTCAACGAAGGTTGAAAAATCTAATAAAGACGATGGCTTTGCGAAAAGCATCTACTCTAGTTTACGTGAAACGGTGTGACACTTGGAGTACGTTCTAAATTGAGCAACACGGAGTGAAGACCCCTGAGCAAGGCACGACTGGATCCAATATCTTCCACCTCTGCTATCACAGCTTATCTACATCGTTGCCTTTTGATGTTCACCGGTCACATGATTATCTCGATGTGGAAAGAATTGTACCGTAACGGCCTGTTATTATTGCGGGCTGGCTCTTCACGTAACGATGCTTGGCAACGTCGTGAAAACGAGTGACTGCTCAGTGCTCACTGCTCACTGCTCAGTCAGTACTGTTCACAACGAAAGTCTAGCGGGCCAACTTCGTTCGTTATTTCTGAAACAAACGATCATCATCAACTAAAGGCGCGATGCTGCCGACTCATGCCTGGTCACCAATGCACCAATCCACATTCAAATGCTAATTGGATTCTTCATGATAACAATGCATTCTGACTTGGTTGCAAAATATCATCTGCCAATAACACTTAATAATTTGCTTTTTATGATGATATTTGAGTGAATACCTCAGACAGTTTAGTTGAAAAAATACAATTCGTATGGCTTTCTTGTTGACGGGGACACTGTCAGGAAGGTCCCACTCAACCTAAATAAACATTTTGAGCCGTCAATGGAACTCACGTCTGTTATATATCAGCCGCGACCGTCAGTTTAAAGTGCCTAACCGATAGCACGGGATTGACCGTGATAGCACGGGATTGACAAACGTTTGTTTGTATCTTAGTTTAGGTGGATTCAGTAGGTTAATAATTTCGGCATCACCGCAGGAACAATTGAATTCAGAAGGAATACACTCAACTACAGATACATTAAAATACCGTTAAATATAGTAATTGAGTTGTGTATTATCAAAAGGACATTTCCAAAAATAAGTGAAGTAACTTTATTTATGTTATGTAAGTGTAATTCTTTTTCAATAACATTGTGAGATTGGAGTTTAGAGTAAGAGAGACAATTCAAAGTAGATAAGTAATGAAACACTGGCATTATTTTTGAATACAGTGAATAAATAGAGAATCTCAACATCTACTGTAAATTCTCTTTGAGAGCTATACAGTCTAGTAGTGTATTACAGAATACATTACTCCTTTATGGCCAAATAAACCTTTCTCATCCCTTTCTAACGCAATAGACTATTTGGTCTATTTATAATATTATTGACAAAGATCTATGTGCAGCTGTAGTGATCTCTTGTGGAGAAGAGAGGTGGAGTACTTAAAGAGGAGCTAGGATTGTGGCAAAGCGTGTAATCCACCAATTATCATCGTCTAAATTTGTAAACACGTTTGAAATATGGAGAAATTTCTCACTCCTCACAATCATCTCGAGAGAAATCTGATTGAAACAGATAAATTTAAAAATCAGTAGTATCACCTTTATCAATCAAATTCAATTCAAAAACACTATAATTGAGGAAAAGTGGAAGAATTACTCGAGTACATGACTTGTAGACCAATAATAAGTAAACAATAAAAATATTAAATAAACAACAGCTGATTTTTAAAATACATTTCATTACTTAGTTCTAGATATTGGATATTATAATAATTTCTCGTGATCCAGAATTTACTCTGAAATGTCAAACTCTATTATAATCATTTCTCATGACTCGGAATTTTCTTCAAAATGCTAAATTCTCCTCAGACATATATTGTTGGATGGCTGCATTATAAAATGAACCCCCAACATCCTGTCTTCCCCTATTCGGATAGTTTTCACAATCTTTGGGTACCTTGAATATAATTTTTTCCTTGAATATAATACAAGAAGTACCTAACTGCAGGTCGATTAGTTTTTATCAACCTCATTATTATCGAACGACTTGCTGACTCATTTTCGATTGAATTCACAAGTGCGAGACATATCTGAATCTCAGTAGTATTCTCATATTTAGTAGAATAGTAGTGTAGTAGTATTCTCAGTGGGTTTCTCTTATTAATCTCATAAGACAACTTTATAATACAGAGGAAATTTCCAATCCACAAGAATATCAATCAATCGTCTATGATATATGGAGGAAATAAGAGAGACCGGTTGGAATGGAGATTGGGTTGAAACAGAACTATGTTTGTGGTGAACCGTATAAGTGGACCTAAATCGCATCTTCCTGAATTAATAATTTTTCTCCTCGCTGAGTATCGGATACAACATGGCCAATTAGTGATGCAAAAACGAAAACACATTCTTCTTCAAGAAGTGGAATTCACTTTTGTCTCCACTGATAGCTTGATACTTCAATATATTACCGAACAATAGATTTGCTTTTGCAGTATGATTTAGGCGATTCGTTTCAAGATTACAGATTGCGTAACGAAGCAGAAGCTAAATACCAAATCCTCATTAGCATCCAGTAGTGTCTTCTTCATTCGCTTAATTCACCCTAGTTTCAACAGTGATTCGTCATTTTTAAACCCATCTTCGGCTCTATTTCTTCTTATTTTTCCTTTTCTCATCCACCATCTTCTTCTTCTTCTTCTTCTTCTTCTTCTTCTTCTTCTTCTTCTTCTTCTTCTTCTTCTTCTTCTTCTTCTTCTTCTTCTTCTTCTTCTTCTTCTTCTTCTTCTTCTTCTTCTTCTTCTTCTTCTTCTTCTTCTTCTTCTTCTTCTTCTTCTTCTTCTTCTTCTTCTTCTTCTTCTTCTTCTTCTTCTTCTTACTCTCAATCTGAATGAGGCAATACATTTATTATTATTCTTTTTCCAGTAACTGTAAATTATCAACAATAATAATCATAACTCAATCAGCTAATCATCCTTATCCTAATTTTTATTGTAGTTTACTGGATACTATTCGGCGAAGTAAAGCTTCAAACAGACCTCCTACTTGTATACAAATTCGAAATTGATAACAATTTACCAAGTAGTTATTTTTTAACATAAATTGACTTTATGGATTTATTGATCTTCACTTGAGATGGTTAATATTTTAAAGCTGTTGTTGAACGAGCGTAGCGAGCCTGGAGTTGTTGTCAGTTTGTGGGTTTGTATGTTTGTTTGACGAATAGGCTACTTTTCATTGATCCATTAATCAACTTCAAATTTTCACACATATTCTTTGAACCATCAAACAGATAAAGTTCATGGAGCAGCTCATTCTGCTCATTCTGCTCATTCTGCTCATTCTGCTCATTCTGCTCATTCTGCTCATTCTGCTCATTCTGCTCATTCTGCTCATTCTGCTCATTCTGCTCATTCTGCTCATTCTGCTCATTCTGCTCATTCTGCTCATTCTGCTCATTCTGCTCATTCTGCTCATTCTGCTCATTCTGCTCATTCTGCTCATTCTGCTCATTCTTCGTCTTTGTTGAGGATAGAACAGGATAACATTGAGAGTGCATATTAAGAAAAAAATTCATGATTTATGCGGCGTATAATATGTATTATAATCTCAGCTGTCTGTCTTCAATTTTGATTACGACTTATTAATATTTTTATTCATATACGTAGAAAGCTGTTAAGTTTCGTTGATAAACATATAATAATTATATGCAGATGAATTTTCAAGTGAAATTATAAGTAGAAACATGCTGTGATAAATAAAATAAAGTAGAAAAGGGTATTGCTGTATTTAATAATATATAATTTATAATCAATAGAACTTTCTAGTTTCCTCCACATGGATAAATAAGTCGGAATCAAAATTCAAGAATCATAATGTCATTTTCAAGTTACATAAGGTCGAAACATGTTGTGAGAATTAAAATAATGTTGAAAGGTACATTGATTTTCATTTTTTTTGTCAATACGAGTAGCACTTACCATGAAAGTGAACTATAATACAATTATTATGCTACAAGTTGCGGATTTCAAATTTCAAAATCAGTACAATCTTCTCGAGCAGGTTCTCCAGTCCAACGAGCTCACTAGGATTGTATTTTTGACAGGTTTTGAATGGAAGTACAATACATTGCCTAAAAAATATGGTACCCTACTTGGAAACACAAAAATTGGTAATAGATATATTTTTTAAGGACTTCTTTTACAATATCAGTCTTCTGAGAATCTCTCATATGAGTATCTCTATCATGTTACTCTCAACATCATAAAAAAATAAAGTCTCCAACATTAAAAAATTCGACATCTTGTTGACAAGACAAAAATAACGCTAGTTGAAAAATAGAAAGAATAAATAAATAAATGAATAAATGAATAAATTGAGTTTTCTTTGATGTTAACAAATTTAGTATTTAAAACCTCCGTGCAAGGCATTGCGTAGCTTTGAGATTACTTTTGATTTTTTGCTGATGTCATCCAAAACAATCACTCAGCCCTACCCTTCATTGTGGTCATGACTTAACAGTAACAAATCACCCATGAGATTTCTCTTTTTGAAAAGTGGGACATACTTCCACATTTTTGACATTGCTCACTTTACTATCTCTGGCAATGAATCGCACAAATACAAAATGCACTAACCGGCACCAAACTCTTGTTACTTTGTACTGAGCTATTACTGTCAAAATGATAAATAATACATTTTTGAGTGGAACGAAATTGGAAATTTTGAAGTTTGATAAGTAGATATAATTCAATCCCACTAAGTAACTTTGTAAATAGCTTAATCAATGACTAACAATTCGTTTTGCTATGTATCTATGAATTTCGTGCACTCAAATGTTCGGAGACTCATTCGATACTTTTCATCGAAATATAACAAAATAATGACTATCTTGAATCAAATCTTCTAAGGTTAATAATTTGATTATACACAATAATACCCATTAAAACATTGTAAAAGTCTCAAATTTACGGTACATACATACGACATGATCTCATCCTGTTAAAAGGACAGCAATAATGCTGGACCCTGTAAATTTGAATTTTTGTACTGGAACAAAAAAGGTTTTCTACAATAATATTTTTCATGCAACTGGATTGAGAATGAATTTTTTTAATTAACATGTTGCTACAGAATAAGTATCAAGTATGTGCGCTTTGTTCCAAAGATCACTGGTGTTTTTAACAGTATAGTATATTGAAGTTATACCCCTCAAACACCTTACTCATCAGATCTTATTCATAGAAAATTCAGAAGATCAAATGTATCATTTTGTTTGACTGAGACAAATCGAAATTATTGAAATTAAAGAAACAACCCATTTTATATCGCGTACGGTGACAAATAATGCGACAATGATATGGAAATACTTCCGTGACTCGAATTTTAGCAATGGTGAGGATTTGATCAGAGAGAGTGCTCTCCTGTTGACAACGGCATTCTAATGAAGTCCAGTGTGGGTCACGATCGCCTGCAGCTTTCGTTTTCGCAAAATATGCGAGTTGGGTTCACAAATGCACCCATTTCTCATGCGGTTGATAAACTGCTGTTGTTAACACTCAACGAAACGAATTTCCGGGACTTGGTTCACAGGATAATGCACTACAAGTAAGAAACTTGGAGCAAGTTTCGAGTCTCCTCTATTATCTCCCTGGTTCCATCCAGGTTCCTCTTTGCATCCAAATGCCCTGCACTACTTTCTTCCGTTGTCCCTCCACTCGCACCGTACATCCTAAGCAATTAAACTATGTGTATATTCTGCTTTCACTTTGAAACCCATGTTGGGAATTTATTTCAACGGAAACCATGTTATCGGTTGCTGCAAACACGACTCTCAACTAACCCATAAGGACATATCGGGAGCGAGTTAGTAATTCATTTGTGTGTGGTTATTAGAAAGTCACAAATAGTCAGTTACTTAGCTCTGTCGGAATTGAAATAGATTTTATTGCTTTGAATATAGTAATGCGTACCAGCAAGGGGAAAAGACTATTTTCTTCGTGGAGTTCGAGTGAAGATTTAATATTCTTAGGAGTTGTTATATTATGATTATTGTTTGGACTTGTACTTGATAGACTACTTATTATTAATAAGACAAATTGGAATTGAACAATTTTGGCGAAATGCCTGTTGAGAACCCGCATTCTAATTGCTAATAAATGAATGAATGTTAGGGAGTTTTATAGGAAATATGGAGTGATAGCTGAACCAGGCATGCTTGCAGAGTTTTCACTTGTCGAAGAATAAATCCTAACCTCCCCCTCCAGTAATAATTATTGTGAAGGTTGCTACAGAAAATGTCAATTAAAAAAATGACTGGAGCCCCAATAATATAATAGTAGATTCGCATGGCAGTGCCAGTCATGAATAACAAAAATTAGAAATATCTATACATATTTATTTACGAAATAAGTAGTTATTGTTGAAAAGCGAAAAATGTCTACACAAGTCTGCATGGGAAATAAGATGGTACAGGTGGTACAGTCAAATGCCAGATGAAATGGGAATCAACCCACGACATCATAAATAGCAGTTTTGAAATTGGAACAGTTATGAAATTTGCGAAGCTCCAAATCACAAAGGTACGCCAACAAACTCCAAAAAGAAATCTAATGGCAAAAGTTTCATTCTAAATTTTGCAGAGGTTAGAGGAGGCTTTTCCTCTTCTTTGACTTCTTTGACTATAAAGTATGAAGGCTTCATGTCAATAGATCTTTGTGTAGCAAGAGCACAAAACTAAGGTTACTGCATTTTGAGAAACGGTGTTTTCACAAGAGTAAGACATGGTTTCAAGTGCAATAACCCAACTATGATGAGTTGAAACACACTCCCTACACTAATATTCAAAATAAACTAAGAGTTTCAAACTCAAACTCAAAACACTAATATTTGAAATAAACTAAGCGTTTAATTTCTTAAACTAAGAATCTACGAGTAGTTAAAATTTCGTCAGTAGTCATTACCACCTCCCTCCCAAACAACCAAAATTGATTGTAAGCCCCTCTCAAGAATTTCAAGGACGCAGACTGCAACTAATATGAGATGAATGATTTTCTATGTTATGTTTTTGTTAAACCTTTTTGGTATTGAATGTCACAACCTAAATAATACTTTATAGTTTATAATGAGATGCAAAAAATTGTATGCCGCCACAATATATATCATCTGATTCATCATTGTCAAGTTGTTGGATTTCACCAAACGTTAGCTAAACAACGGAACACATTGATACTTTTTTCAATCTTAGTAAAATTTTATAAAAAATTACATTATATTTGAGAATTTTTGGCCAGATCAAAGAAAGGTAGTGAAAATTTTCCTATTATATGGCTTCTAAATGGAAATCAGCTGTTTTAACCGTCGTCAAGTTGCTGGAGTTCCGCCTGTCTTTTGCTTTCCACTTGGCTTGGCGTTATTGATGTTACACAACTACCTACTTCATTGCTGGCGAAGATAATTGTGATAGTATTACCACTATTCACAATAGCTCTTTTAATAATGGAAGTCAGTACAGATTACATTAGCTGGTCAGTAGAATACTGATACGCATCATGATTGTATCTTACAGACGGGTGCCGAAGTGATGGGACGTTGACTTATAAAACATCAACGAAAATTAACTGTTTTCGTCTACAAATCAACTAGGTTTATGAGCCAGTTGGAAGGTTGACAAGTTTTAAACATGAAATGAATAAGTATAGTAGTTTTAATGGAGTAAGTGTAGTAGTTTTAATGGAAAATCTATCCAGTTGATTTTAATACAAACTTCCCCTATGGTTTGGCCAAAATAAGTTTGGTATAGAGCAGTCGTTCCCAACAAGTTGTTCACAAGGCAACAATATGCTAAGAGGAGTTCTTCAAATACAAAATATTCATCCTCTTCTTATAAGAATTTTTTTCAACCTGTAAATTAAGAAAAAATTATACAGTATTGTTGTTTACAAATAAAATAAGAATAACAATATACGAAGTGGGAAATGAAGTCGAGAAGTTGACTGTATTGGCTGAGAACTTGGAACAAAACAATTG
Organism: Nilaparvata lugens; assembly: GCF_014356525.2. Taxonomy (NCBI): domain Eukaryota; kingdom Metazoa; phylum Arthropoda; class Insecta; order Hemiptera; family Delphacidae; genus Nilaparvata; species Nilaparvata lugens. The sequence continues at coordinate 84,987,670 of NC_052518.1, read as the reverse complement.
AGTCTGTCTCTACCAGTATCTAGTTGACTGATAGAAACTAGTTAATCGAATCAACTCTTTTCACTTTGCACCGTTAATAAACGGAATATGGGTACACTTCCGATCCTGATATACAAAGATGTAATCAGGTATTGTGAGGGGCAGATTGGTATGAATGAAAACATATTAAGATTGATTGTGTCACACTGACTGTGCCAAATGGAAAGTGTATACAGACACAATTTGTGACTTTTGAATCCACTAAGCATGTGTGAAATAGAATGCCTGCTAGATCAAATCAACTGGATCGATTTTTAGTTCAAGTTTTCTTTCGTTGCTAGATATGACTCAAAGAATTTGTTTGAGGATTGCGTTAGAATTTGATGCAGTACACGTAGAGTATCCAATATTTTGTAGCAGACATGTTAATTGAAATTCATTTCTCAATTCATTTTTACAGATCACAGAATGGAAATAGAATACTATAGTCAAATTGTGACAAGAGTAGTAAAGTATGAGATAAATAAAGAATAATTTTCTCTACTTCCATTCTATGAATGGATAATGATCGATACATAATCTAACAAGGATGGATTAATTATTGTATGCTATTTTCCTATCTAGAATCATTGATTGAATAACGTACAATTGATATTTCACATACTAAACTAATAGTAGTAGTGAACTACTACTGGGACTAAACTTATTTCTGGGAAAATTGCAGGAGCTCCGTAATATTCTTGAGAAAAATGGATTTTGTTAAATTTCTATTTTTCTCAAAAATGACTTGACCGATTTTTTGACTTGACCAAATTCATACCCTGTATAGTTATTAATCAGCTATATCAACTGGCATGATTCTCCTTCCTGGGAAACTTACAGGGGGTTCACCCCATCCTTGGGAAATGGACTTTGTTACCTCCTTCTCGTGCATGAGGTAGGTAGAGCAGTTTATTCAGAAGAGCACATAGTCGAGATATTATTCATCGATTAAAAAAAAATCAAATTTCATAATAATATTTATACAAAGGAAAATGTTCTCTGAAAACAATATATACACTAGTATGATCGTTGTTTTAAATATGTAGCCGCCAATTGTCATTATGTTATTCCCCTAAATGATTCTCGTTTAAGAATGAGGCTTGCAGTTCAATGAGCAAGGAAAGTTGTGTAATTGTACCACACCAAATTTTTATAAAATACAATTATAGTACCTTTTTTGAAATAAATATAAAATAGGAGAGTTGTGTTTTTAATGTATTATTCTATATTGATTCCTAAAAGGGGTACTCTAATTTTTATAAATAAAAATAAGTAGCCCTGAATACATACATCTTAAGAAGATGTTTCACCTTGAATGTAAGCTAATTACTTGCTTGGATGCTTTATAGGCCTACTTCTAGTTGAACGCTGTACCGAAATGAACACTACACGTAGATGGAATTCACATTTGCACTATTCCACATGCATTTAAAAACATCTCACAAAAATCTTCTTCCGCTATTTACAAATGAAGATCCTTTCCGATCCTCCGATTTGTAACACTTCCGCTTCCTAAAGAGCAATTCAAACAAATCGCGAAGTCATGCAGCTCCCAGATAAGTCTGTATCAGTTTCCTACTCTGCTTCTTCAACTACTTATTCAGTTTTTATGATTTTTGACGTTTTCCTTTCAATGTGGGTTACTCATCCGAATTTGAACGATCAAATGAAATCTATTATTATTATTTTACTTTCTATTACAATAAATTTCAAGGGAAGTTAACAGTAGTTTTAAAAATTATTAGATGTGTGACATTTTATTTTTATGTAATTCTCGGATTATGATGGAGATGAAGATGATGATGATGATGATGATACGGTAATTATGATGAGGTTGATGATGAGGATAATAATGATGATGATTATGATTTTGGTGATGATAACTATGGTGATATGATGATGATAATGATGATGTTGATGATGATGATGATGATGATGATGATGATGATGATAATGATGAGGATGATGATGATGATGATGATGATTATGATGATGATGAAGATAACAGTAGTGACCCATTTTCAATTGGCTTTTTGTTTGTATCATCCCAAGAAGTTTTCAATTTAACGACACGAAACTCAAGGAAATTAATTAGCTTGTCATAATCATTTAATAGGACAGCTCACCTTGACATTATTTCTACTTTTAGTCCTATTAGAGACATGCTAAACATCAAGATTTTCAACTAAAATAACAAACAAAACATGTTAGTTCATAATCTAGAAACATGATGTTCAAGGGCTTTGAAGAAGTTTTTCAATTTGTAAATAAGAGTTTGAAGTAAGAAATTTATTATAATATTATTTATTATTTTTATATTTCCAATAAAATCAGCATTTATTTGGCGTATATATTGATAGTGAGATCTCAGTTAAGAGATAAAAATTAAATTGGAAAAGTCGAAGCAAATCCAATCAGAAACACGTGCAAAATCCTTACTTCTGATAGGCAGTTAGAATACACAGAGTTATTGAGTACTAAGCGTAAAGCTAGAAAATTTCATATAGACGGAGTTCTGATGAGTATGAATCAATCTCCATTATCCAACATGAGTGATCAAGTGTTGATCTCAAACAACTCTTATAAATTTTGTTTTGAATTAGGTGATCTAAACATCTAATCTAATATTTATAGTCAAGTGTAAAAAAGGCTTAAAAATTTCTTTAATGTGTTCACATCAAAACATGACTTCAAATAGTATTAACCCAGTCAACGAAGTTTTATAGAGGGGAAAGTTTAGAAGACAATTTTTGGCCCCACAGTTCTGTTTAGGGTAGTGAGGAGGTAAACATATCAAAAGTCCCCAAATAGTCTGAACTCTTTCCACTGTCTGTCTTTTGTTTAGAGTGGGTTTGGAACTCCCTCACTCTATACGGTATTTTGCCCGGCGCCAATCAATTACTATGAATTGATAGAATAATTACTTTACTATAATTTCACTCGCTGTGTGGATACTTATATTTCACTCACTGAACTAATAATAGTATTGAAGAAAAAGATAAAGATAGATAGATAAGGGTCGTGTGTAAGGGAATGTATAAAGTGAAAGGCAAAACATAGGTTAATTATGAATTTATTAGTAAACTTTAAATTTAAGAGAATTTATAAAAAATTGATCAAAAATATAGTAATGATTCAAAATATACAAGATTATGGAGTTTTCGAAAGTACTACAGTTCAAGTTTAATTTTATACAACAAAATTTAACAAACAGCTCTTATTACTTTTATCAGGTCACTTGAAAAATAAGTAATTAAATCAAAATATTGAACAACTCTAGTTAAAAATATGATTATAGTCAAAAATAAAAGAATTGATAAATTTTAAAGAATGAATATGATTAGGGGAGCCTTGCTTTAAAAAACTATTATTCGTGCTTAGAAGTGAATTTCAACTGTAAGCTTCAAGAAGTTTAATTAAAATTGTGTCTTTAGATATGAATTTAAAAAGAAGTAATAATTAAGTTTGCTCTTTACTATAATGCTATAAAATTTGATATACTTATTTGGGCTTTTTAAGGTGGGGTGGTGTGGATTTTAAATGAGAAAAATTGAAAATTCTAAATACAATCTTTACCTGGCTCAGTCAATTCCCTATAGGATAATTGAAGTCTGAGACCAAAAACTCACTCCTACACTGAACACTGTCCAAAATCCAAGAGACTCACAGAAACTAACAGCAACTCCCAGCAACTCTACTGCAAGACAGGGTCTGCCTGTTTATATACTAGGACCACGATTTTCCACCCCTCATCATCCTTCGCCCTCTAGCTCCGCCTACACTCAAACTCATCAGCTAATATTCTGCTTACAAATTGGATTCAAATATCAATTTGAATTCACTATAATGTTTATTATGTTATATCATTTTAAACTATGGCTCCCCTTCATTATTAAAACAAATGATATCATACATTTTACCAATATTTAAACTCTAAAGTTTGGATACTGACAATTGAATACATTGATTTGATTAATACAGTAATCAATCTTATAAATCTAATATGGCAAATACTTCAATAATAAATACATGAAATGAACAAAATACAATGTCATACAGTACATCATTACAATTGAGTTGAATAAATCAAATTAATGAGATACCAATTAATTACTACTTAATTAATTAAGCAGGTTTCTTATACTCATTGTCAACATGTTTCAATCAAATATACCTAATTTATTCTATTTACAAATTTGTCCTTAGCCTATGAATTCGGATTCAACTAACTTAATTAGCTTATAATAATTATTAAATTATAATTTATTGTACAACATTATATTTGTTGAATACTTTATACATATAGCCTAATCTACTTCATGATCTAATTTATAAATACATTTACTCATATATCATGTTTATCGTTTTATGTGATCACCATTCAAATAACTGATCATCAAATAATTGCTTCAAAATATTCATATGCTGACCACGTGGTAAAATTGTAGCATATGATGACCACGTGGTTACATTGAAAACTACATATCTATATTTACTTCTCTCCTAACTATATATCTATATCGCTATTCACAATCTTCATTTACCTGCCCTCAACTTATGATATAGATATATACAAGGGTTGACACAAAACACAGTGGGCCATGTGGTTTCTATTGTAAACGTGTCTGTGACTGACGTTACTGTTATCATATATTGTTAGCAAGTTTCTATGACAGAATGATTTTGTTTCAAACTATTTTGAAAAGAATAATGCCCCAGCGTCTGTCTAGGTAGGCTATTCAAATGCATTCTCAATAGTTTCGAGAAATGGTTCTTTTTATTATTCTAGCTCTTCGAGCGTTCATATTCTTAAATACAATATGTTCAGAGCACGTGTTGCAACAAATAACAGAAATCTACAATTTTTAAATTTTAGGAGAGCACGTGGTCGCCATTTGTGGCTCAAGTCCCATCTCAAATAGTCATGTCTGTAAAATGCATATTTTTTTTAGTTATATGCGAGAAACCAAAAAATGGTACCTTTGAACCACCTCCACCCCCTTAGCACAGGTGGTAGGGGTGGGGACTTTTGATATGTTTACCTCCTCACTACCCTAAACAGAACTGCGGCGTCAAAAATTGTCTTGCAAACTTTTCTCCCTATACCCTTTTTTGAGCATTCATTATTACCTGGACTATATTGCTACTTGAAGTTTTTATTCGAGGAAGCTTACAAACATGTGGTTGTGTGTCTCCACCACAGCTGCTACCAAATGTGCATTCGATATAAAGTATATTGACAAATACAAGTGACCACTTCTAAATGTCCAGTGTCGACTTCATCTGATTCTACTGTAGGCCTACAATGTACAGCAGTAGTTTTGTTTAATTCAGTACAATCTACAGCACTCAAGTACTACATATTACTACATAGTTGTACACTTCAAACTGCAGCTCTCCAGCGTGTTCTCTAACTGATTTTGAGGTGGGTTCTCCGAGGGAACAAGCCGTATTGGATGTGATTTTTTCTAATTTTCAGCTTCAATATAATTATAGATTGACTAAAATACATTTCTACAGTTTTATTTCATTTCTCCACTCGAAGAGTACGCCATTTACCCCTGAACAATAGTCATTAAAAATTCATCCAATGAGTATTTTGGTAACCCTTGTAATTGTCCAGGAAATAGCTTTTTGAATCTATTTGAGAAGTTCAGGTGTTTCTATTCACTTCATATCCTGTGGCAGAAGATTGTAGAATCTGCATCCTTGCGCCTGTAGCTGCCTATGAGTTTCCATCAGACTTCTGTATGGAAGGTCATAGTAGTTCTATTATGCTAAAATATTCGACTGGTGAGGAGGCAAGAAGATGTTGAGCTTCGAGTTCCTTCCTTCCTTCCTTCCTGTTGGTACTGGCCTGGAAAATCCATTCATTCTTTGGCAAGAGTCACTCACACCCGCAAGAAAGTACAGTTCGAATTCACGCTATCTACTGTTTATTTTCACAGGCGGTTTCACACTTTTACTTTTCGCACACTGTTTCCGTGCAGGACGCATCGTGTGACAGTAGTATATACTACCACATATACATATATTTTATTGAATTTAGTATATATATATATATAATATATATATATATATAGATATATATATATATATATAATATATATATATATATATATACATAGTATGTTCTCATGCAGAGCTTGCATACTTACGAACGCGCAATCTCGGTGGCTCTAAAACATAGTCAAGGCCTTTCGCCGGTCTAGGATCTAGCCACGTGTCCAATTATTAGCAAAGTGTTCAGATGTAATTTGCACTTCAGGAACATAATTGAGATGTACTTATCGGTAATGAGTGCTGTCGGGTACTAGGAAGGGTAGGCCTACGTGTATTTAGTATATAGGTCGACGTGACGGGTGATTGAAGGAGCATGTGTTCATGAATAATTACTGAAGTATGATGTGTTAAGAAAAATAAGCACAGTGACAAATACGCACGATGGGAAATGCGCACAAGTGGTAAGGCAGATGCATTGATTACAAGGAACTACCACTTAGGTATCATACCAACCAGAGGTAAATTGACAATAGGAAAATGTTATAAATCCAGTATTGAATTGTAAATTCATCCTTTCACTGTAACATTCTTTTAGATTAGTCTAGTACAATCAGGCTAATTCAATAGAATGATGTTTCTCGGAATGAATATCATAATTATGCGTTTTCAATAGTTAATAATGTATGGAAGCTATGGAATGTAAATAAGGTTATGTATCTAGGGAATCTAGGCTATGTATCCCAGTAATGAAATACAATACATAATATAATGAAATGTATTCCAGTATGGAATAAAATATGATTATAATGTACGGTAATGTATTTCAGTATGGAATTTTATTTTTGTACGTGAATATCATGAAATTTATATAATATTTTTTTTATTAATTTGTTACTTTTCATTTAATATTCTCTCTATTTTCAATTTATATTTCAAATTCTGTCTATATCTACTATTTCATTCTCTCTATATTTTCTCTACTCTTAATTTATTTCTCATATTTTGCCTGTCAAATTAAAGTATATCACGCATTTTTTACAGATTTGAATCCATCTTACTCAATTTGAATAATGTATGAGAATATTATTTGTAATGTGAAAACAGTACTCAAAGAGGCCTTCAATGAAGAAAACCGAGTTGTATCTAGCACTTGCTAATCTGAGATAGTTTTGCAATATGCCAATTCAGAATATCTACTGGCATTTCAAGATCGAAATGTAGATTTTCTGATGTGTTATGTTGGAACAATTGGTCTCCTACCAGATAAATTCATACTCGAAAATGATAAATGAGCCTGGAATAAGGGCGAGACTATATAAGGTCTTTTTCCAGGTTTTTTCAGAGTCGACAGGGTAGGAGTCTCTTTTACTTTGGTAGAACTTCCAGTAAATTGTATTTAAGTAGTTTGTTAGATCAGGTAGGTGTCTGAAAAAACGCATAAAATGGTTTTGCCCATAATCTTTCAAATTTGCAGGAGGCAGTCTTCCTTCACAAATCCAGGTTATTCTTGAAAAAAAGCTGATCTAAATATGAGAAACGAAATTATGAGAGTGATTAAATTACTGAGTTTTCTGAATTAATTTCTGATGTCTCACTACCTGAATCGTAGTTAAGGTAGTCGAGAACCTTTCTGTAGTGTAATGTCTACCATAAATGTGGTTCCACATCAAAATTTATCCGTATTATATACTCCGTACAAAATTACTTCTGACTTGGGAGAGACATGCGCAGAAGAGAAGGCATACAGAGGTAGGGATACAACGGCGGTGATGTCGCCGTTCTGAACCAGCCAGCATTCTCTAATTTCTAATTAGTACAGTATTCAAGTGCTGATGTTAAACTTACGGAGTTTGCTCTCCGAAAGCCGTCGACTGACTCTAATCGACCAATTGGCAATTGCGCTTCTTCCTATGACTCTATTCATCACAGTAATTGGCTGGTCTCTCTCCATTTCCCTGCGCTCCATATTTCTCCAAGTCAAAATTTATTATGTACGGAGTATAGTTGTATTGATACACATTCATAAAATAGGTTGATATAGGCTCGAAGCTTCTCTTACTACATGGTGTCAGAAGTGCTTCAGTGGAAATATGGTAGAAATGAAATAGAATAGAAGAATGATGAAGAAAATAATTGGAGAAGCAGATGGCGTGGATATCCAAGTGAGTGCGTCAGAAGCTCAATTCGAAAATTTCAGCTCCAGAATAATTTGATTCTAGTTGTCCTGCAGACTGGCCCTATTGGATTGGACGTTTAGAGTGATTCAGATACAATTCTGAGTTACAACTTAAACAAGTACTTGGGGTTGGGAATAAATATTGCATTTGAGAGGGCAAAATTTTTCAAACGGCGACAACACAAAATGATGAGAAATTTTCATGGAGAGGCTAAAAATTGACGACCAGCCTACTTAGTACTAACCTAGTCAGAGAGTAAATCAGGCTGAGCACATCAAAAGGCACAAAAATTTGTTCGAGATTGTAACAATTTGTTTGGTGAAGTAAATAAGGTTGGACAACGAGACAGGTAGACAGGAATAGAACTCAAGAGTTTGGCAATATTAGTTCTGACCAAGAAACAGGCCATATTGTGGTAGCTTCTATAACTTTAACATAATTCTGGAATAATCAATAATCCATGTAATATATGAATGTCAACAGAACTTTTAGATGTTGATGGACCAACATTATCAGACGAATTATTTTTTGAGTTTCCGGTAACGATAAATTCGAAGCTACATAAACTCCACTAATCCGGGTTCAATTCACTCAATGACATTTTAATATGGTTTCGGCCTACTGGTTTTTAAAGTATTAAAAGTCGTTATATTTGGTGCACGTTGAAATCAATTTATGATAATGCAATGCAAAAAATCCGGACTCTGGCCGTGACACTGTGTTCTGGGATTTCTCCTAAGATCCATTCGTAAACTAGATTATATTTATAGATATATTCTGGTGCAAAATATATATACTATTGTTGGTCATTGCCAGCAAGTCGATAGTTCACTCCACTTACAGCTAATGCCAATACGATTACCGCTAAGCCATGACCGTGGTCTATGCTGCGTTCTTTCGTACACCTCTAGAATAATAGGCCGCCGATTCTATCAGTGCCGCCATCCAACCGGGTTACTGGCTGAATTATTTAGTCTATAATAGTAATCACACGATCACATCAAAAATAGAAAAGCAAATGATGTGATAACAATAATAAAATAATAGAAAGTTACAAGAGTGACTCCCCAAGTATGGAAGCTTCAAGAGTTGGAGCTTTGTGGTCCTCAGTAGATTCAATGTGAAATTCAGTAGTATTGAGTAGGTACTAATAATAAGAATAATGATACATCAATATAACATGTATCGCAATGAATCAAGGAAAAATGACCTATAGGGCTATTCAATAGTAAATTTGTTTCCATTGATTCGTCGCATTCATTCAGTAGTATCAGTACAACATCATCATCATCATCATTATTGGCACTACAGCCCATGTAGAGCCTTAGCCTTCACAACCACATCCTTCCACCCCTCTTGACATTCTGCTATTCTTCTCCATCTTCTTACACCCAGTTTTCGCAAATCCTCTTCCACATCGTCAACCCACCGCTTTCTTGGTCTTTCTTGTAATCTTCTTCCTCCGGGTTTACCTTCCAGCACCATTTTTGGTATCCTCCCTTCCGGCATTCTGCACACATGACCAGCCCATCTCAGCCTCATACTTTTCACAACAAATGAAATACTGGTCTCCTCGAACAATCTTCCTAATTCCTCGTTTGTTCTTATCCTCCATATTTCATTTTCCTTGATTGCTCCAAAAATTCTTCTTAAAATCCTTCTTTCCCATCTCTGAAGCAGACCTTCTTCTCTTGTAGTCAATGTCCAAGCTTCGGCCCCATATGTCACTATTGGTCTTTGACAAAGATGTGTAGTAAATATGAGTAATGTGTAGTAGGCTTATATAGGAATCATGAATTTCTGATCGAGCTGAGAATCTAAGATTCAGTACCTAGATTCTAGTGTGAATAATATTAGTATTGGGATGAACAGTGATGTATGTATTTGTAGTAATAAAGGTTCAGGTGCTCCGAGGGGTCTGGGGAGTATGCAGTGGGGGATTCGTCCCTAGAAAAACGTTTGAATTCAGCCACACAAAAAGGGTGTTTTAAAGCTATTTGTTAGCAAGGAAGGAATTCAGGAATTTGTCTATCATTTGTTCTGTAACTCCATAAAGAATCCTCATCAAGCTATATCATTGATATTTGTTTATTGATGTGAAAATAGTTGATTTATTACATAATCTGAGATTGTTAGACCATTATAAATCGCTAGTAAACTTCATTCTCGAATAAAAGCTTGAAATCATTGAGCAGCAAAATGTATAGGGTGGAAGGATGGAACTGTGGATGAAGTCCTACGATTGACCGTTAGCTGTTGACCAATCAGGGTTGAGCTCTGTCAAAGGCCAAGACAAGACACGCTTACAGTTCTCTAAATATGGCCGTGAGGTATATTGAACAACAAATAACGAAATACTTAGGAACTAACTAAACCAAATAGAGAAGAATATACAATATTTCAGCCAGATAAACACGAAAATACTAGGATATCAACCAAACCGCAGGTAGAAGATTGATATCAAGAACATGGTCAAATTCAACAATTAGGATACCTAGCTTGAATATAGTATGATATTTCTTTTCTACTTAGTATTACCGGTACGTTATTGATTCAAAGTTTCAATGTTGTTCAATGGTCCTCATGCTCATATTTGAAAAAAAAACAGTAGGCGTGTCTTGTTTCGGTTAGTGACAGATCTGTACTCTATAATCTGTAACATATAATCTGTGACAGATCTGTAACCAATAAGATAATCATTTAACTTTATACATTCTGTTACACAATGTTAAAGCTTTCAGTTTACTACAGTCACCATTGGTAACGTTGTAACAATCGAGTTTATTACCTCCAATTGTTTTAATAAATCAGTGGTTTTGACAATCTGAAAACATTTTCTTACAATATGGATGAAAAATCACAGAAACCTTCACAAAATCACAGAAAGTACGAATATAGCTTATTTAGTATAGCATAAGACTTATACTTACATTTAGTGTAAAGATGCTCAGTGGATTAGAAAGGATTACTATAAGTTAGTTCATTCAAAGAGGTAGAGTTATGATTTTTAAAAACTCGAACAGGTAAATTTATAAAAGAGGAAATCATTACGGAAAATAGTATCATCTTTGGTAGTAGGTCTCTACTAGAACTGGAATAATATAGAATACGGATAAATGTTTCTCTCAATGATATTATAGAGACAGATTTTCTAAATAGGTAATAGGCAAGGCCATTGACTTGTAAATGTGGGGATAAAAAAGATCTCTGTTAAACGTACAATCGAATGACATTGGAAGTTTTTGAGAGGATTTTCACAAACTTGATCAACTTTGGTGGAGAGCTAACAGATTTCAGAAGAGCCGGAGCAGTATGTGAACAGATTTGTGTTTTGGTTTTAAGCTGTTAGAATATACGAGTTCAACTATATTAAGATAGTTATCCAACTTATTCATAGATTCAAGTTAATCATTTCAGTTTAATTAGTGGAACGTGGACTGTTTGTTCCATAGTACTCTTAACGTAAACAACAGAAATACCAGCCGAATAGGAAATTTCTTTCAATGCACATTCTGACAATGGGCTATTTCATGTGAACGTACGATACTCTGAAATACAAAGTAGACTAGTTTAGATGGGGGATTTACGGCTCGTTTTTATTGTTGTATTGTTGAGCGGGTCAACTTTTACGGCAGAGAAGTTTCTTCGTGGAAACTTATTTTTGTTGGTGGCTGGATTTGTTTTGTTGTTCGGTGGGCATAGAGAATTTGATAAAGACGTCGAGCAACGAAAGTAATAAATCCTTCTCAACCAAAATAGTCTAAAAGCTCGAATTGGTACAATGCCAGTGGTGTTTGGTTTAATGTAGTCATCGCGTTATCTATTCACCCGCCAGAAGATGTTTCTTTGTTTGGAATCGCTTTCTAGGTTCTGAGATATTTCTGTGATTTTCATTAAAATGTGACTCATTTTCCGCTAGTCGAGAGTCCATTTGATTTAGAAATTTTAGGTAGATGTTTGGCCAAAACTTAAAATTAAGTATACCATAAGCTGGGATAATTATTGCTTAGATAACACTAATGTATCGACTTCTTGAGTTAGTGCTGTTTCTATTTCTATTTCTACCATATTTCTATTTCTATTTCTATTTCCATATTCTACTAGCTTTTTACTATTTTGATAATATGCTCCTTCCCTCAATTACATTAAATGCTAGCCGGCAGGCTTGATTCGCTCGCCTTATCCTTCTAGCCAGGGAACTCTGCCCCTGGACCCCCTTCTGAATCATCCAAAGATGAGAATCGCAGACTCGCTTCGCTCGCCTGCATTCTTCATTTGAGCTTCCTTTTATCAAAATTAAAGACTTTTAGGCTCAATTCAATCACCAGTAAGTTGACTAAGACCAGTCAGGAAGACGCTGGAAACGTCGAGACTTTAGCTGAGCACCTGTACCGAATATGAAAATTTCTTATCCATCACTTCTCGAAAAAAGTTAATATTAACCAAGTAGCTTAGGGTTAAAAATGACTGTACATTTTGAATACAAGAATATAATTATTTTCCACATAGAATGATTGATATATGAGAGTTATTGTATTTCAGTCTAGTTTTTTGGAACAAAATTATAATTTACAGAACTTACAAAGCATTCATTTCAACCTTTCAAGCTCCAATCTACTACCTTGAAAAATAGAAAAGAATTCATTGGAAAACTGTAGAAAAGGAATCCTCAAAGTAGCACCGTCAAGACCCAAATACACCAATTTTGGGCGTATCTTCGGCGAAACTTTTAAGGCCTTCTACCACAAAATTTCTAGAATCTAACTGAAAATCTGTACTAAATTTGAACATTTTCTCTCAATAAGTTCTTGAAAATCTAATAGAACGTAGAAAAATGCTGAGGAGGCTGGGAAAACGCAGTAGAACCGTCTATCTTAGGTGTATCTTTAGCGTTATTCTGCTGTCCTCCTGAAATTTCTATTTCAATTAGTTCTTGAAAAAGTCTAGAAAACGCAGGAAGAACTTTCAAAAACATCCGATCTGGGCGGATCTTGGCGTTCTTTCAAAACCCTCCCAAATCAACATTTTTACACCTCAGCTGAACTCCGTCTGTGGAATACTCCAGCCAGCCAAATGAACAAAACACTTAATTCATGACCTTGCTCAAGAATGAGAAGGGTTGTCAGGGCTCATACTTTTGTCATGTCAATTACTTTTTGAATGATTGAGTTCTTGTATTATTCGATTCTTCAATTCTTGTATCATTGAATCCGTGTATTTTTTCATTTTTGTATTCTTGTGAAAGTATGTTATAATATTATAATATCTTATATAATACGAGTGACTTGTAGGACGAAAATTGATCCCCTTTATTTTCCATGTTCACTACTGGGAAACTGTATTATTCTTCCTTAACAACAATCACACGTTCAGAGTTTAGTATGTATTAATTATTCCTCTTGTCAATAGTAAGAGTAAGATCATGAAAATCATGATCTGTATTCTTTTTATGAGACTGAGAACTGAAGCTTGATACTTTGTAACTTGAGTGAAAAAAACAAAGAACTTAAAATATAATCTGAAAGCGTTTTCCCCTTAATTAATAATAATGTGAGTACTATGAATTAATCTTGTCTTGAAGCATCTTGAGAGCATTCAACTCTGCGGAGTCAAACATCTGCCCCGAGGGAAACCGGTTCGAAAAAATAATAGCGCATTAAATTATTTTTGAGGATTAGTTCTCGCTGATAGAAACGATATGCAGTTTTATTTAATCCGTGGTTGACTTGTCTGAGGGGTCTGGCAACTTATTTAATTAGCATATGATTTATTTTATCTCACTGCTCGACTTTGTTAAGATTCAACATGCATGTCATGTAATGGAGTAGAGGACCAGTTCTGTAATCTAGATCATAAGAAATTGCTTCTCAAGAAATTCTCGTTTCGCATTCTTTAATACGGAAACATTTTTGCGGATAAAAATGTCAAACGTTCAAGTAAATCAACAAGATAATTTGCTCTTCGATTAGGCTTTTCTGATTTCATTGACCTCAATTTAGACAAAAAAGCCGTTAATTGTGATGTAATATGAATACAGAGAGGGTGCATCTACTAATCATAAGAGGCTAACTTGTAAATCAGTTCCAAATATTGGGGCATCACTTCGGTTCTCCTTGAAACACATTTTCAAGTTGACTGTCTTAATTGTAATCGATATTGTGTTGGGATGATAGTTATTTAAATGGAAATCAGTTAGATATAAATTAAATTAATATAAGAATCTAAACTCCCTTCACACCCATAATCAGTAGGAATCAGAAACCAATTAAAATAAATATACTGATTGAGAATCCTCATAATTAGTCTGGGTTCATAACTCGTAACTATCATTTCAAACCCTTCTCTATCCTCCTATCAAGAAACGTTTTCTATGTATATACGAGGTTGTATAGAATCATTAAATAGTTATAAATCAACTATAGAAAAAGGAAATTGTATTTACAAAGTTAAAATATCAATTTATCGCAAGTTTCACTAATGATGAGAGTGGATAAAACATTATATTATTTTTTTTTTAAATTATGTGATCCACATTCCTCTGGACCTTGGACCAGTTACACAAAAAATATTTTTGGTTAAATGTGAATAAAACGCTAAGCAAAGCTTTCGCCATTTCGTTTATCGTACTCGCCATTATGTGTATTTCGCTGAAAATAACAGGACGAAGTATATAAACAGACTTGGAATGGTAATATTAACTCAACATTCTCTTTATTTCATCAGTAACAGTAACTTTACTTCATTCGACGTAGCTTCACACAACTTACTGCTTTTCTCAGTGAGCACAGTCTAGTTTAAATCTTACACATCTATCCCTTCCACATGTTCAACAATCTCCCTGATGATGTTGCAATCGAAAAAAATTGTTCTTTCTAGAACATAATAAAACGGCTACCAATAGATTGGATCCATAGAAAAGCGTATTCATAACAAAAACGTTTTGGGACGATTTTTCCATTTAAGTCAATAATCAAATCAAATTTATTAAAAAATTAGCAACAGTGCTACAAGAAAATAAATGTATAATTTTCTGTTAAATAATTGGCGTGGCTAGAAAAAGAAATCTTATGCTCTAGCCACGAGTTCAAACATTCCTTACTAGTTAACACGATTTTACAATTAATACAGAACTTTAAAATATAATCAAGACCAGTACAACATACAGTAGATAGATAAATCAAATAAACAATCATATGATTAATGTAATAATATTAATATTAATGTTAATATTTCATTATCATGATTTATTACATTTTTGAACGAGTGGTTGATTTTCATAAGCCAGAATCTTCTGCTGTCCATGACAGCCAGATCTATTTCAAACTCTATTTCACATGAACTATAAGTCTCACCACACTTGTTTAATATTTATTTCCATTTTCAATCATTCCTTTTTTTGTAAATTATATCTTTGCTAGTAGGCATGCTAGATGATTGTTCATTTTCTTTAACTCATTATTTTTAATTTATATCACCAACAATATATTCACAAGCTTAAGTCGATCAATAAAAAATCCAATATGAAGTCTGATCATAGTAAGTGATGCCAGAAATACAATGCAGTATTAATTGATTTTATCAATATTTATCATCAATATTGTTTACCTCCTCATATCTTTGGCTCTTGGAGTTGTTTAGTAAAAGTTACGTGTAGTAGTGATCTCATGATTACGTCGGTATTACATGTATCTAGCCTCCTACGCCGTAGTACTAGTTCAAGAGACTGATCGTGAAGTAAGGTACCTCAGGAAAGCAATAAATAAACCTTGTCTAAATGATACTGGAGATAACCCGGCATTGATGGATAGTGCATCAAATACAATTCGAGGATTAATAAATAAATAATGGTTCTCTGTTACTCTCCCGCCGACACATATAGAAAGAGCTAGAAGCTTTCACTTCGGCACACTAAATACTTTCTATTGGTCAGCGGATGCCAATTTCCGCTTCCTAATTTATATTTCTCATAAAAGTTATTTGTTTGTTCCTTGGTGATCCACGAGCTGATTGGGCTTATCTCATCTAATCCGTGTCAAGCGGCTGACACTTCTGGTTTATTCGAGCGAAACTGATGTTTACCGCGGCGACTGATAGTTTATTGGGGAAATAGGTAGATTGTTATCCTCTATCCTCTGCACAGGAAAAAGAAGGAGAATATTGAGGTGAACTGCGGAATTGACACCTATTGAACATAAGAAAATAATTGCCTGTCTAATTGAAGAAAATAGTAGAAATCTAGATACAAATAGAAATACGAGGAGAATAACATAATCTGAGTCCAAATATTTATTATTGTTTCCTTCTGTGTGCTAATGGGGCGAAATTCATTTTAGTGCAACAATGCACTACAACAGTTGCACTCTTATCTATATAACAAGAGAGAGTAGAGTTGTGTTTGTTCGCATCAAAACATGTCAATTTGTGGATTGCATACCGAAAAACGGGAATGATTTAGGTCTCCAAATTTTGCACATAGATTCTAAAAATATCAATCTCTTGCACCTCGAAGCCCAAATTTCAATTTTCCTTCTATATTTTTCAGAATTTAAGTTCAAAATTCATTCACGGGGCATCAAGTTCATACGGCTTACAGTTTTTTTTTGAGGAGGTTATAACATTGTTACATGACTTAATATTTCAGTGGTGTCGTGGTCGTAAAAAAACGTATTTATAATTTTTATTTAAGGAAATTGTTATTATCATGATTGAAATTGGATTTCATCAAATAATTATTTAATATAAGATTTTTCAACCAGTACAAATGAAATGGACATAGGTTTCACGCTGTATCATTGGAATTCATAAGAAAATCATAAACAAATAACAATCAAATTAGTAAATAACAAACAAATTCGGAGTGAAACGAATATTGTAGGTATTCATTGGGAAATTGGGGAAACAAAAGGCAGCTTGATTAAAATTGTGGAGGATCCAATTGATACTAAAATTGATGTATTGAAAAAAAAATCAGTATGATATTGTTAGGTTTTCATGTATTATGTCTTTTTCAGTTATCTATTATATAATAATGGAAAAATTGGCTATCACATATGAGATGGGAAATACACGTCTGAACTACTGGACTGATTAATCTTGAAATTTGCATAAAGATTCTTAATTTACCGAGGATGGTTATAAGCATATTTTAGATTCGTCAAGATTTCAATAGGTCAAGTTTTCAGTTTGTCATGATTTTAATCAGACCCTTGCGGAGCACGGGTTACATGCTAGTTAAAAATAAAGGACGCGTTTCAAGAAACCGAGCCCTTTCTCCAAGGAGCGGATGAGAATGATATCTAAATGAAAAATTATTTGCTAGATGATAAGTATTGGGTACTATAAATATACAGGAAAGACATAATAATGAAGTGCACTAAGTTTTATATCATGAGAAGACAAGATACTTTCTGTATGCTGACTCAGTGTCTTCAAACATGTCCACATATAGGTTAGTTAACATCTGAGGCTTTACACTATTACCTTAGATACTTTACCTAAACTTCTATTGAAAACTAAAGATGAAACTCTTTTTTCCGAAAATTAATTCATGAATCATGTAACATGAACCTTCAAAAGTAGGAACGAATACAAGTTTTGGAATTGCAATCCATCCATTCGATATTGAAGGCGATGAAAGTTTACGTGGTACTTGATTTCCTTTCTGAATGATCAAGCTACAAGTAGACTCTATGATTGTAAAACTGCGTATCTAACTCAAATCTCACAAATGATGCAAGAAATTTAATATTGCGCCTTCTCCGCATAAAAAGATACCGCCAAATCGTACAGTCAATTGTAGAATTTGAGCAGTCACTTAAACAAAGTGAATGATAAGGGACATCGAAGTCGAAAAACTTCGGACCTTGTTTGCATTCACAACTAGGAACTAGCCTGTCAATTGCCTCGTGGCAATTGTTCTAATCATTCTATTTCTTGGATTCTCTCAGTGACACATCACACCCCTACATCTCATGGATCTTTCTATCATGCATTTTCTGATTTGACATCAAACTCATCATATGATTTTTATTGTTTCTACTCCTTTACATCTTTTGACGGCTAGTTGATGATAAACGTTTATAGTATTACATCTTCAGAACAAAATTTCACGAACATTCCCAACAATTTTCAAAATAATTGGCTCATCATTTTGAAGCACATCTTCTCCCACATCTACCATAATGATGTATCTATGAAACAGAAGGATTTCATAACGTCGTATCTATAGTGTACAGATGTGAGTAACATCATAAACAAGTAAGTATTAGCTTGAAAAATTACCTCATAGATGAATACATTTATTTTCTAATGCATCTTCACCAACTAAGTACAAGAGAATATATTACAAGGTGACTTGACTATAGTGGACTATAGTGAGGTCCACATCATAATGGCAGTGTTTCATTAGCAATGGTATTGCTATTCTTGTCTATCATTCAACAAAGCGGATAGTGCTATCTCTTTCTCGCTTTTGCTCTGTTGCCAGATCGTCTTTTAACAATGTAGAATTATTAATTAATTAACAAAGTATTTCATCTTAGTTATGAAATTATTGAAAAGCATAATTTCTTGCTTAATAAAGTATAATTGATTATTTTAAACGAGAATGAACAGTTAATAATACATCAATAAACCTGTATCAGCTACCGTCTATAGAAGGCATTGACAAGACAGAGGATCGGCAACGTTGTTCCCCTATCTTTCTCCACTGACATTATAATGTGGACCTCACTATAGTTGAGTTGCAGAGTAACTAAGTATCGTTACACATGTAAGGAACTTAGTTTTCAGCTGATATTATAGAATCGTATGGTGGCTGTATCTAAACTTTCATGCCTATTGTATATTATACTATGTAATATTCTTCAAGGGTCTATTAATTTATAGACAGTTTATTAAGAGAGTTCCTAGCAAATCAACACGATAAATCCAACATTGCTTTTCTCCCTAGTTAATATACGCTACTATGCATAATAAAAAAATGCAAAAGGGCACTTGAGGATTTAAATTTAATTCTAACAGATATTAGTCTTTGAAAACTTTTAAAAGTATTTAAACATATATTAAAAAGGTTATTCTCTGTTTGAGAGGATATGTTAAGTTGGTTGAATTTTATTGAAGAGAAATAGATTAATAACATTCATACTATTCAACATTCAACTTCGGTTTTATTTAAAATTTTATGTTTGCTATTTCAATAATTGTTTTAACATATTTATATTAAAGAGGATCAAAAAATAATCATCACCAGATCTGAGAATCTACCTGATCAATAACTTTGAAATGTGGTATCCATGGTTAGTCAGTCAGTCTCCAGACAGTCGGATTTAGAAACTTCTCAAGGATACACCTAATAAGTTTTTTGCTTATTCCACTATTCAACAACTACTTAGTCAAAAGTTTTGACATTCCGTAGAATGTTTCAGCTGAGTAATTTTAGTGGTGTGATGCTCAGTAACTTTATCAGTGATTAAGCTATTCCTCAAGAATGCCATAGAATAATTTGTCAAATTCTACCGTAGGATGATTTTTGACTACCAGATCGTATTCATTATGATGGAAAAATATAATTATTATCCATAGTCCACATGTTAAACGTTGAGGATGAAAATAATTGTTCAATACCCGTCAGCAACTCGTATCAGTAATGTTAATCAGTAGGTATATTATTCAGTAATTTATGTAGAATTCGTGAATGGTTCCCAATTAGAAACGTTCTAAACTTCATTCTCCAGCCGTTATTGTTTTAAGTAGTCTGCATCCTTGGCGAGTAAAGAGACTGAATGGATTTAATAGCAGCATAGTTGAACAGTATTACAGAAGGACTTATTGAACTAGCAAGCGCCTTCCAATTGCCCAATGCGCGATATTACGGTAAGGCCTCCTCTTGAAAACCAGCTGTCAGCACCGTATCTAAAAAATAAATTGGTAATAATTGACTTTGGCTATGCAGTCGTGGCTCTCTGAAGTCTGTCTGACCTTACTCGAAAATATTCCAAGTCGTTGAACGTTTTAAGAATCACCATGACGAACGTGATTTATTCTTCTACTATTTGTGGGGCTGCGAAGGAGAAATTTTTGAATATTGAATGCACCTGGGTGCACTGCAGACAGTATTGTCATACATGACATGAACCATGTAAGTTTTCTTGAATTTAATTTTGAGAGTTGGAAGTTATAGTATCATCTATCAATAAAAAGTTAGGATAGTAATAATTACTTTTTGACACTTGCGAATGACATTAAACGTCGAAGCATGTAGTGAGAAATAAGAAACAGAACTACAAGTGTTTCATTTTGAGAGAATAATAAAAGTATCATTAAAAATAATAATAGTATCACTAATAGTATTTCATATTATTATTAATAGCTTTACTATTTTCTATAGATAAGAGTTGCAGAATAGAGCTAATATTTACTAACTGAAGCTTGGACATACTTATACTTATACATCAATATCCTTGTATATACTTATACATCAATGGAAATAAAGTAAGGTTGATAAATTATTATCATTTGAAAAGGTTATGAATATGAATGCATTTCAAAGCAAGCTGGAACCTTGATTTCATCAAACATTATAAGGCTTCACATTTCAACCATTTCAATCCTCTGATAAAGACTTCAAGGCACATTTATTTATTGTAGCCTACTTTCAAAACTCCGATTACAAAATATTGTTGCCTGAATTGGAAGTCATACAAAACTGGAGCTGAGAGTACTCAAGAAGAATTAGAAAAAGCTTAATCCCCATCAAAGCTGTGTTTCACGAAAATGGTTGCTTGTGTCGTGATTGGAATCAGTGAATACAGTGGATCAGTAAATGAGGAACTGTTTTTGCTAAAGGCCTACTGATGGAAAACCCTATTGCCGAGACACCATGATTATATTTTTCATTGATCTACATCGGCCCAAGTTATGTGTTCGAAAACTATATCTAATTCCAGTCTAGGCTACCTTAGGACACAGTCAATTACGGATTGAAGGTTTAAAGGTACAATCAAAACATTATTCTATATTTGAACGATGAAATGAGGTTTTTCAAATGTATTTTATTGGAGTCTAGTTGGCGAAACGTTACTGACAATCCTAACATTCTTTGCGGATTGAACGCTCGTGAGGGCAACGAACTCTCTGGATTATTTCCTTTGAAAAACGAATAGATGTTTCTAATCGGCTCAGTGTGTGAGTTTTGGAAGCGGATTGTGATTGATCGTGATCACGTTCTCCATCAATTCCAAAGGATTGTCTTTGTTTTCTAAGATGGCCCATTAAAAATGCATAATTATTCGTTTACGAAGTGGATAATCCGGATTAAAGATGTTTGACCACGAGAGAAGGTCATGGTCACAGCAAAGTGGTAGGCCTACCTGTTCTGTAGCTCCCTCCTACAATAATGTTGCTCTAGACGGTTTTATGATTCCTATACTAGAATTATATAGCCTACTACTGTATATATCTATAGTAGGCTGTCCTGAATGCTCTTAGCCACCAGCGTTCAGGCGTTCAGGCGTTCAGGTGATAGGCTTCTTATCTATGAATAGACCCGATTGTCTCCGGGTTTCTGGAAGTCAGCCAAAAAGCGAAAACAGAAACGAAAACAACAGAAATAAGCTTCAACTTTTAATTTTTTAACTTCACTTGGCGTAGACGTTGGAATTTTTTCGTAGGCGTTTTCCCCTCTCGTGCAAAAATGGTAATTGATATTTGTATGGGTGTAACTATATTCGTAGATATTTTTATGAAACGTTTTTGCATTTCAAAAAGGGGAAATTAAGCATAAGTATGCTAGTTATAGTTGAATTGTGATGAATTCACTTTCTACCGATTTTGAGTGTCTTCAAAGCTATATTCTTGTGGAGTAAATCATGGAATAAATATTCAAATATGCATAAGGAGTAGCTATGACTTGATAGTCTTGGGTATGACATTCTTCTTGTAGTGAAACTGATGGGCAAATTGCGAGCTTATGGAATTGTGGGACGAGTAAATAAATTTTGAAATGACATGTTTGGGATACATTATGGTTTGATAATTCAAGTATTTGCTTCTTGAGATGGATGGGTAGGCTACATTTGCAAGAATTTTTTCGAATAACGTGATTGAATGTGAGGGCTCAGATCGTTTGCTGTTGAAATGCGTGTAAGACATATTGCATAAACTTCCCCTGAAATACTATATTACAGCAGTTAGCAATCTTGAGCTCATCTATGCTAAGTATTCTATTTTCATCACTCTATACAAACTTTGAATTTATTCCATTCATATGATTAGACCTTGGATTTACTGTATTTTATTATAAATATAGAAATTGAATTCAATTCCGTTTAAATCAATTGAACAAACATAACAGTGTAGTGATAATGGTATAATTTTAAAATTCAGCATCAGGATGCTAGTTTAAGTCGGATTGTGAAAAATCTACTTTCTTCTGATTGTCATACTCGTCAGTTGATGCAAAATCATTCCACAATTTCTATCTGCTCATCTTCACGACTGAATTTTCACATAACAAACAATTGAATGAGACAGTGACATGCCTCACTCTCGTCATGACACCTCCTGACAACAATAGAAAATACATTACTTTTGACAGTAAAATAGTGAGCCACTTTCATGGCCAAGGTGACAGATTGTCTCACAATTCACAATGCAACTGACTAAATGTGTCGGCAGCATATTCGAAGTTGACACTAAGAACCGTTGCGCAATCATGTAATTACCAGTAATCATGTCACTTTCGACCGAATCTATAAATGTTTACAAAGTAATCACACTTTCAGTGCTAAAACAATGTAGACAGCGGATATTTATGCGCCTGGAGATAGTTTAACTGTATTTTACAATCTCTACGCTTGGAAATTATTGAAAAGTGAATAATATTCAATTGTCTCCTTCCCCAACTTTGCTTTATGACAGGCGCAATGTCTCGTAATGACCAGGGAGAGTGTGAGAAAAGACGTAAACTAGAATTAGTGCATGCTTACTAACTTATTCCTGTCTATTATTTACATCCATTTCTTTGAGTTATTTATAACTGTTAAGTACCAGTACAGATTACAGAAGAGTAGTAAGGGAA
Source organism: Nilaparvata lugens (assembly GCF_014356525.2). Taxonomy (NCBI): domain Eukaryota; kingdom Metazoa; phylum Arthropoda; class Insecta; order Hemiptera; family Delphacidae; genus Nilaparvata; species Nilaparvata lugens. Next base: position 84,964,390 of record NC_052518.1, on the reverse strand, counting down.
GGGAGTCAATTTCCATTTATAATGGGTGAATATGGACTACAGCTCTTTCTGCTACACAACTCAGGACTAGAAAAGTTTCCTTTATTCAAGTAAAATACTCATTTGATGGCTTGTATTGATTTTTTTAAGACTGCGGTGGTCCAGAAGATAAGGCGTCATCAACCAATCTTTAATAGCTGATGCCGGAACTGTCGCGGGCTCAAATCACATGGATTCCAAATCATGTCATTAGCATTGGTGTTGAAACATGTATGTAATTTTTCAATAAATTCGTGATATTCCTAGACAACATCCCAGTGTTTCATTATGAATAAATATTACTACATTTCTCCAACAACAGTATCTGATGTCATTATCTCATTACCCACCCCACAAGGGTATACGAATGTGGCCACCATTCAGCAAAGAAGAACGATATTTTGACTGTCTTAAAAATACCCAAGGATTTGAAATCTCAATTTTTTATTCAAAAGTGAAAAAAATATATAGATATTCTAAGACACCAAGATGCCACTCATAAACAATCTAGAAGCAACATTATTATTATTATGATTCTCAAGCCAAATTTTAATGTTCCTAAAAGCTGAAATATTTTTTTATTTTCATCTTTCTATTCCGAATTGACGAGTTACTATGTCATCCTATACTATTAAACGAGTAATTTCTGTTTATGTGTTTAGATGTTTATATATCTGTATGTGACCGGATCTCGAAAACGGCTCTAACGATTCTCACGAAATTTGGAACAATGTAGGTTTATGATACGAAGATTCGATTGCACTAGGTCTCAACCCTGGGATAACTCGCTGAAAGACATTAAAAGGATAAATACGTCCTTGGAAAAACAGCTTGAAATTTTGTTGTCTGTCAATACCGTAATGGAAGAGAGTGAACGAGTGCATGTGTGGGATCATCCAGGTGATCTCAAGAGAAGAAAAATTCAGCAAGAGAAAGTTATTTTTGTTTATTTCTCTTTTTTTAGAAAACATGTTTGCTCCAGAAAGTCCAAAATAGTAACTAAATGCTGTTAGTGTAGAATTGTACATAGTATATTAACAAATATTGTAGCAAATATAGTATATCATTCTAAATCGAATTCACAGTATATCTATTTATAATTGATGATGTGTTTGTTTTTTGAAGTGTTAATAAATTGTTATTTTGATGAGTGATAGTAGCTCAACCTAGATTTTGATTTGGACTGTAGTCTAAATTTGAAATGGGACAGTTTTGGGCATAAGCCTGTTGTGCCTCTTTCATATAACTGTAAAAATAATTGTACGACTAGAAAATGGATAAATAAATATAAACTATGAATTCAATCTTTCGTTCCAAATTTTCTATGCTTTTATACTCCAGAGCAAAGCTCGGTTCCCTGATATTACTTGTTATGTATAATAGTTATATACTATGTCCGATATTGTTGGCTACTCAAAATTGTTTTCGGATTTGGATTCAACTTTATCTGTTTTTGAATCTGGACGGATTCCAGACAAGTTGATTATTAAATTTCGGATGCGCCATTTAGCTTGTACAAGCAGACACAACTGACTATTGTTTTCTCTGCTTGTTCCGTTACATTGTCTGCTATCAATCATGTCATTAAGCCTCATACATCTTTGAAGTTGGTCAATGGATTCTTTTTAGTCGAAATACAGCACTATTCTGGTCGAATATGAAATCAACTTGGCAAATTTTCAGCGCTCGGGACCTTTTTTAAAATTTACCCTGAAGAGTTCAACGGATTATTGATTGCATATGAACAACAAAAGTTCAGACAGTAGTTGACGTTTTAATGACATAGAGCCTTACTAAATTTCTGCAGCCAGTGCTCCACTGCTCCTTTCTCATATAAGCTACTGTGATCGCTAATTTTATGTGACTTGTGATTCAATATATTTTCCTGGAGATTTTTTTAAGACGATTATCATAATTTTTCTATTACTAAAATTCACGACAAAAATTATTTTACCAACAGCTTGGGATTCAACGAAACTTGATCAATTTGATATTTTTTAATATTATTAAAATCTGTTCTACAGAGAAATGGGATTTTTGGATATCTACAAAGAACCCATTTAGTATTGTATTACTGTATTGATGTGATTGGTTAGTTAGCCATTTGAAATAGCGCAACACTATCGATTGTTCAAAAACTTGATTAAGCTTTAAAAACTCAGGCCTGAATTTATTGACATCCAGTTGTAATTGGATGACCAGAAACACACCGACCCACGACGCAGACCTCCTGTGATTGGTCGAGAGATGGCTTTGCTTCAGTACGTGAAAATAAGGCTTTGATTGGTTCGATTTGATTATTTGATTTGAATAAGGTTTCGAGATTTGTCGAAAATTGGGCATGTGATTCAATGATTGCAATAAATGAAATGAGAAGACTATTTTTTATTCAGGCTAGAGAAATATCATACAAAGGTCATTGAACACATTTGAATGGCAATAGCCTCGATTTTCTCAATAGTTGACATAAATAATGTCATTTCTAATCACGATTTTCAATTCCTATGCCATGTAAATAAACTTTTTTGTTATAAATCCACTATTATTTATGTTTTTCTATTAGAATAATCTGCAATAATTATTTTGAGAAATCCCAAGGAATAGACAAATCGTTATATATATATATATATATATATATATATATATATATATATATATATATATATATATATATATATATATATTACATTTGAGTGTTTCGCGGATGGATATATTATATGTAAAAGAATTAACCGGGTACATCCGTTTGTTTTGACTTACTTGAGTCTGACGTTTCGTCGCCATCGCAGACGACATCTTCTGAGGGTGGCGTCGAGATCCACACTGAGTCCTAGGTATTCTTTCTGGGTCGAAGAGCATATCTCCTACCCCCTCCCTCCACTTGCTTGTGCTGGCGCTGTTGGGTGAGTGAAATTCCAGGAAAGTTGTCTTGTTTTGGTGACAATGGTGCTGTAGCGGGTTTCATTGTACCAGGTACTGGGCGTTTGGTATTCAAAATTAACTTCCATAAGGGAGACACGTTGAGGCTGTCGTCTCTTTTATTTAGAGAGCCTTGCTTTTCGATTTCCAACGCCTCTCTCACAATCCTAACTTGAAAATCTCGAATGCTGGCTATTTGTTTGGAATTCACGAAATTTATTGTATGACCAGTATTTTTCACATGGTTATATAGGGCTGAGGTTGATTGTTGATTTTTTATGCTTAATTTATGTTCATCTATTCTAGCAGAGATTCTCCTATTTGTTTGGCCTACATATTGCTTGTCACAGTTCAGGCAGGGGATACTGTAGACTCCTTGGTTTTCTAGCTCCAGTCTGTTGATGGGTTTTTTTTAAGATTTGGGAAATGAGTAGGTGGGGTTTGAATAATGGTTTGATTTTGTGGGTTTTTAATACTCTTCCAATTCTGTCTGTGGTGCCCTTGATGTATGGGAGGAGTACTGTTTTTTCAAAATATTCTTCTTTTTCTTGTTGATTCCCTTTTTTAAGTGGAGACAGATTTTTTACTATTGATTTTTGAATGATTGTAGTTGGGTAGCCATTGGATTTGAGAATGTTAGTCACTGTCTTTATTTCTTCTTCTCTCCTTTTTTCATTGGTGAGATGAAGAGATCTGAAGATTAAGCTGTTTATAACTGAGGAGGATTGAGCGGGTGGTGATGTGATTGGAAATGTAAGTACCTGTTAGTGTGGGTGGGCTTTCTGTATACTGAATAGTTCAAACTTCCATCGGTTTGTCTCATCAATAGAACGTCTAAAAAGGGTAAAGATGACTCTTTTTCTATTTCTAGTGTGAATTGGATTTTGGGGTGTATTTCATTTAGCTGCTGTAGAAATTCCAATAGTTTTTCTTCACCATGAGGCCAAATTATGAAAATATCATCAACATATCTTTTCCAGATGCTCGGTTTGAAAAAAGCTTTGTTCAAGGCTTCTTCTTCAAAATGTGTCATGAAAAGGTTTGCTATGGCTGGAGAGAGAGATGATCCCATTGGTGCTCCTTCAATTTGCCTGTAATATTGATTTTTGTGTATGAAATATGTGTTTTTCAAGCAGTGGCTAGTCAACTCTACTGTTGATCTAGAGAAGTGTTTGTTCTGTTTCATGATGGAGAGGGCTTCGTCGACTGGGATGTTGGGGTATAGAGAGGTAACGTCCAAGCTGGCTAGTATATCCCCCGAGTTGAGTGTTATATTTTCCACCTGGCTGATAAAATCGTATGAATTCTTCACATAGGACTGGGATTTTTCTATTATGGGTTGGATAAGGCCGGCTAAGTATCTTTCTAATTTTTGAGTGGGAGAGTTAATTGCACTGACGATCGGTCTCAAGGGTGTGTTTTCCTTATGGACTTTAGGGAGACCATAGATTTTTGGGGATCTGCTGGATTTTTCTCTTGGAATTAATTTCAATTGGCTGTCTACATCTATGTCTGAGGCTTTGATTTTTGATTTTGTGATTTTTTCTAGGTAGGTGGTGGGATCTCTTTGAACAGGCTTGTAGGCTGCATGTTTGAGGATATTGTCTAGTTTTTCATCATATTCACTCCTGTTCATAACTACTGTGGCGTTACCTTTGTCGGCTGGTAGAATGACTATTGAGGGATTACTGGACAAGTGTTTCAAAGCAGAGAGCTCTGCTCTATCCAAGTTTGGTTGAGGAGGTTTGGATTTTTTCAAAATGTGGAAAACTTCCTGTCTTATTTCCTCTGCTTCAAGTTGATCTAATTTTTCAAGGCTGGGCTCTATACTAGATATTATTTGTTCATGGGGTAGATTTTTTGGGGCAATAGCAAAATTGAAACCTTTTTGTAAAACATTTTCCTCAACTTCAGAGAGTTTGTAGTCTGAGAGATTATGAATATTCTTTTCACTGCTGTTTTTGGTTGTTACTATCCTGGTCTTTTTGTTCTTAAATTGTAATTTATCAAATTTCTTTTCAAGTTTTATAGTTTTAAGGAGGTGGTCTGTTTCTTTTCGAAAGTTTACCAACTGGTCAAGTTGCTGCCAGATAAGGGGGTGAAGTAAGTTGCTAAGGTTTATGTGGATCGTAATTAGCTCTGATTCTATGGTGCTGAGTTGTTTTCTAACCCGACAAATATTTTCAATTAGTAATGCTCCACTTAAAAAAGGGAATCAACAAGAAAAAGAAGAATATTTTGAAAAAACAGTACTCCTCCCATACATCAAGGGCACCACAGACAGAATTGGAAGAGTATTAAAAACCCACAAAATCAAACCATTATTCAAACCCCACCTACTCATTTCCCAAATCTTAAAAAAACCCATCAACAGACTGGAGCTAGAAAACCAAGGAGTCTACAGTATCCCCTGCCTGAACTGTGACAAGCAATATGTAGGCCAAACAAATAGGAGAATCTCTGCTAGAATAGATGAACATAAATTAAGCATAAAAAATCAACAATCAACCTCAGCCCTATATAACCATGTGGAAAATACTGGTCATACAATAAATTTCGTGAATTCCAAACAAATAGCCAGCATTCGAGATTTTCAAGTTAGGATTGTGAGAGAGGCGTTGGAAATCGAAAAGCAAGGCTCTCTAAATAAAAGAGACGACAGCCTCAACGTGTCTCCCTTATGGAAGTTAATTTTGAATACCAAACGCCCAGTACCTGGTACAATGAAACCCGCTACAGCACCATTGTCACCAAAACAAGACAACTTTCCTGGAATTTCACTCACCCAACAGCGCCAGCACAAGCAAGTGGAGGGAGGGGGTAGGAGATATGCTCTTCGACCCAGAAAGAATACCTAGGACTCAGTGTGGATCTCGACGCCACCCTCAGAAGATGTCGTCTGCGATGGCGACGAAACGTCAGACTCAAGTAAGTCAAAACAAACGGATGTACCCGGTTAATTCTTTTACATATAATATATATATATATATATATATATATATATATATATATATATATATATATAGAAAAAACTTGATTAAGCTATCTCATTAAGCCTGTCACGATGATAAGCACTTGCGTAAGCTTTTACCTCATTTATATATATATATATTATATATATATATATATATATATATATATATATATATATATATCTACATAGAAAATTCAATATGGAATTTTTAGCAGTGAAAGAGACAGGAGCTTGGAATTCCACGTCTTGAAGATCACTTGAAGAACATTTTAAACCTTAAAATAGACAAAATCATCCATACTAACTTTTTTCACGAATTCCTTGAAAGCGTGTAGTTTGTTGTGTTGGCACTCAGCCATTCCAAGTATTGAAATTTAGGTAAGGAAGGATTCTGAAAATCAATATATCTAGGTCAAAGTGACAGGAGCAGCTAGAAATAGTCTTGTCAGTAAGTAACAGTTTTTGAGTTGAATTGTGAGGTGATGCTCTGACAACATGCAAGTTTTTACACTAAGAGAACTTGCAACTTATCACTTGGATAACGAATGACTCACTACTTTTTCAAATGTCGAGCAAAGAGAGAGTGGAGCAAGACTGAATTTAAACGTTAACTTTGATAGAATAGGAAAGCTCCTTGATGTGAATAATTGTGAATCACAAATTCTATGCTACACAAAAATTCCTCTTCATTTTGTGTGACAGAGTAATTTAGTCATTTCCTATAAGATGAATTCTAGGAAAATAACTTAAAATATTGCATTTACGAGAAAATATCCAATATCGAGAATAACAGTAATACAATCTTCATTGCAATAACATAAGATATCAAATCATCGTGACAGGCAGACAGTAGATTGGCAAATTAACAAAACGGAAGAGAAAAGACAAGAAACATGCAAAATACTTTTCGTGAAAACAGATAATAAACTGACTTGTTAATGAGTCAATAATGCTTCAACTCAGAAAGATTTTCAAATATGAAAAATATCAAAACAATGATTATCCTTTCAATGATCTCCACGAGCTGATCTCTCTCCTCATAATCTACAATCACATTGGTTGAAAATGATTCAAGATGCTGATATTTATTTGTTTTCAATCTATAACTCATGCAACAGAGTAGTAATATCTAGTTTTTTTATCATGTATTACAAAATAAAATGGTCAAGATAGGATATTGAAGATTTATTCATTCCACAATCACAATATTTAATTATTGATCTGGAGAGAATCAACAGGATAAACCCAAGACTGTTTCTCTCCCTAATTTTGATGAAAATAGTCCAAATGAGGTACAGAAATAGACAAATGAAACTAGGAATAAAGTCTAGCTTTCCATGAACAAATTACAATTCATTTTTATCAATGACTTACTCTTCTCGTAAATAATACCGAATGGAAAATTCCAAATGCCACTCCTCTCTTTGTATTTCTAGGAGGCAATAGAAGTGAGTAATTTCAGTTCAATTGCAGAAGAGCTACTAGCACTTTTTTGAGAGATAATATATGCAACCAGCCTTAGATAAAGGCACGTTATAATGGCAGTATTTGATTTATGTTGGTGTTGCTATCCTTGTGTATCATTCAACAAATCAGATAGCGCTATCCTATTCCACCTCTGCAGGTCCGTAACGTTGCCACATCGTTTTTTTAATCAAAATATACAATCTCAATTCAATTTACTATTAAATCGTTAAAAATATATCTTGCTCAACGATTGAAATTTTTTCAAGAATGAACAAGATTATATCAACCGGTATCAAGTATATTCTATAGAAGGCATTGACAAGGCAGCAGAGAATCGTCAACGCTGATCTCCATCTTTTCCTACTGCCATTATAACATGGATCTCACTATAGTCATGAGTTTTCGCTTAATAACAACTTATCTTCATAACAAGGAATTTAATCCAAGCAACAGTATTGGCCGGCTGAATTGGTCTATTGGTGAGGAGAGCGTTACAAACTTCGGTCTGCTAGCACCGCCTGATTCTTGGGTTCGAGTCCCGCCGATGCCGATGGCATGGCCTTTTGATCAACCAACGAATTCACCAACGCACTTTCTATTCACTAGGCACAAGCAAAAAGCTTTTTCTATCTTTCGCATCATTCGCAAAAAAGTAGGTGCTGTTGAAGCGTTTAAAAGCTTATCACTGATCACACATGGACTGTAGGCAATAAATGATTTTGAGTCTGCTGGACTGCACAGCTGTCCCTCACTGAAGAACCTTGAATTTTGACATTCGAGGGCTAGTCACCAATTTTTCATAGGATGTAGAATAAGACTGTAGGATGTAGAATGTATCGAACCGATCGATAGTGGATAACTATCAAAATGAAAATGTTTGTCTCTTTATCATTTATTGTGATACGAATTTACACTAAGGAGGCTATATATTTCACAGCTTGTAAACTGCAGCATACAGATTGGTATTCATCCTAATTACAAGATGTGAATATACGGTTGGCAAAAATAATCTTTTGCATGATTCCTCACAGTGTGAGATGTATTTTAGGAAATTGATAAGGAGGCCAAGGAGAATAAACAATACATTGAATATCCATTGTCACAAAGTAAAATTGTGACAGGAAGATATTGCTAAATAATTAATAATATTATTGGAAGACGCTTGGCTATCAGCAAAGCTAACTGACCGCGGAGATAAGAAGGGTACCGATGGCGCACCATCTTCTGCGCATCAAGACAATTCTTACCGCCTCTGGCGGCGGCGAAACTCCATCCCCTCTACATTGGGAGAGTATATAAACGCCGGACAAGCCCCAGACCACAGCATTCCGCTCCCAACCTTCCTCTCCTGTACAGCGGCCCGTTGGCTGCCATACGTCCCTGACCTCCTGTCCATGTACAGCGGCCCGTTGGCTGCTGTACATCCCTTACCTTCCATCCTCCCAGGGAACAGCGGCCCGTCAGCTGCTGTCCCCAACCTTCCATCCTCCCAGGGCACAGCGGCCCGTTGGCTGCCGTCCCTATCCTCTCACCCTCCCAGGGCACAGCAGCCCATTGGCTGCTGTCCCTAAACTTCCATCTTCCCAGGGCACAGCGGCCCATTGGCTGCCGTCCCTAACCTTCCATCCTCCCAGGGCACAGCGGCCCGTTGGCTGCCGTCCCTAACCTTCCATCCTCCTAGGGCACAGTGGCCTGTTGGCTGCCATCCCTAACCTTCCATCCTCCTAGGGCACAGCGGCCCATTGGCTGCCATCCCTATTCTCTCACCCTCCCAGGGCACAGCGGCCCATTGGCTGCCGTCCCTAACCTTCCATCCTCCCAGGGCACAGCGGCCCATTGGCTGCCATCCCTAACCTTCCATCCTCCCAGGGCACAGCGGCCCGTTGGCTGCCGTCCCTAACCTTCCATCCTCCCAGGGCACAGCGGCCCATTGGCTGCCATCCCTAACCTTCCATCCTCCCAGGGCACAGCGGCCCGTTGGCTGCCGTCCCTAACCTTCCATTCTCCCAGGGCACAGCGGCCCATTCACTATGGTCCCTAACCTTCCATCCTCCCAGGGCACAGTGGCCCGTTGGCTGCCGTCCCTATTCTCTCACCCTCCCAGGGCACAGCGGCTCGTTGGCTGCTGTCCCTAACCTTCCATCCTCCCAGGGCACAGCGGCCCGTTGGCTGCTGTCCCCAACCTTCCATTCCCCCATGGCACAGCGGCCCGTTGGCTGCCGTCCCTAACCTTCCATTCTCCCAGGGCACAGCGGCCCGTTGGCTGCGGTCCCTAACCTTCCATCCTCCCAGGGCACAGCGGCCCGTTGGCTGCCGTCCCTATCCTTCCATCTCCCCAGGGCACAGCGGCCTGTCAGCTGCCGTCCCTAACCTTCCATTCCTTCAGGGCACAGCGGCCTGTTGTCTGCCGTCCCTATCCTTCCATCTTCCCAGGGCACAGCGTCCCATTGGCTACCGTCCCTATCCTTCCATCCTCCCAGGGCACAGCGGCCCGTTGGCTGCCGTCCCTATCCTCCTATCCTCTCCGGGCACAGCGGCCCGTTGGCTGCCGTCCCTCCTGTCCATCCTTCCTCTTCCTACTATACTGGAGTGGAACTGAGGCCGTAAGGCCAATACAAAATTACATCGAAGTGGTTTCATCAGAGAAGAGAGCAACCTTCACGCCGTTAGAAGCACCAAGAGGTGCTGTCCACGCCAGCTGAGGCTCAAAGAAGAAAGAAGAGGAGCTTCGACTTGCCTCCTTTCCCCGCCCACATTACAACTGAGCTAAGTCATCCAGGAGCAACACCTGGGTATCAATCACCCACCTCTGCAGCTACTCAGGGTGTACGTGATACCATCAAAAAAAGTATAAATCACAGTTAAACTGGATCCAGGAAAAAAGAAGATTAAGAATATACCAATAGACAGTATGGAATGAATACCCCAAGAAAATCCCAATCAAAGCGAATGTAGCCGAAGGAAGTAAACTTCCTTGGTAAATCCTCTACTTATGGCGAGCAGTGAAACAGTTCTAACTATCTATGTGCAATATTCCTCAAGGAATTGTTGCTAAAGAAAATGTGACCCAGTTGAATTAAAGATTGAGCCGGCTTGCGTGAGCAACAGTAGCGTCCTATGGTTGCCATGACAACCCACCGTAGTACTTATCAGCTTCTCTATTCTAGCTCGCAATAAGTCTTCTAAAAGGCGGGCGATTTTTGAATCCTACTTCTTCCTTCCACAACAATATTCAGGAGCTTCCTCTGCCCGCCTTGACTGCTCTCTCGGCAAATATCTTCTACATTCCTTCCAGTATTATCCTACTCTCTATAATCCCTACCAATCTCATAGAAAATGACGACACGCCGTAGACTCGAGAAGTTGATTCAAGGTGTTCAATCTGATTTGAAAAATTTGAAAGATGACTTATATAATGAAACAGTAATAGATTTGGCCGTAAGCATTAGAGGAACTCTCTCAGTATTTGCGGAGAAATATTCCAGTGAGGCTATAATTGACCTGATTCCAGATTTAGTTGGAGTCCTAAATAAACTTGACAACTCTTTATCAGATAACAACAAATTGATTGATAATCTGGAGAACCTATCGGAAGAAAATAAACAATTATCGAGACAATTGGAGGTAGAAAGAAACAGAAGAAAGGAATGTTTCAAAGACTCTCTGTGCAATGAAGAGAGGGCAGAAGAGGAAATAAATTCCTTAAAATCGCGTATAGCATATCTAGAAGCCACCAATTCGGATTTGATTGATGAGTTGAAGATAAATTCTGAAAATAAAATTCTTGAAGTCAATAGGGTAGAAGCTGTGGAATGTAAGACTTTGGTTGACGTATCAACTCAAACAAAAACTAAAATGACATGTGCAAATTGCTCAAATCTTCACAACAAATAGAAGGGTAAAGAGCTCGAATTGATAGAGTTGAGGCAGCGTCGTTGGGAAGATAGCGTAGAGATGGAGGAAAAAATAAAGAGGGCTTTTTTAGGGCTAGAAAATAATAACTTGGCTTCTCAAACATTGAATGTTTCCGTTAGTGCTATAGATCCAACTGAACAAGGTGGGAAATCCTATAGAACCAGCCAATCTATGAATGAATCCAAGTCACGAAAACCTAGTCATTCAAACGTGAATTCGTATAATAAAAAAGTAAAAATAAGATGTTTCTCGGACAGTCAAGGAAGGCAGGTTGCTAGCAGAACCCGGTCAATGAGTAATCATCAAGTTTTCAATATGTTGAAACCAGGCGCGAAATTCGAAAAAGTCACCGAAGATTGTAAAAGTATATGCCACGATATGAGCAAGCGAGATCTCGCGGTTATTATAGCCGGAACAAATGATGTGGCTTGCAATGAAGCTGATAGCTTGATCCAATCGTGCAAACGGAGAATCATGGACCTGCAGCACACAAATGCTTTAATCTTTTCAATTCCGCACTGACATGATCTGCCTCGATGGTCTTGTGTGAATAAGGAAATCGCTAAAACCAATGCACGTTTGAAACAAATATGTAAACATTTCTCTCATGTTTACTTTTCGGATTTGGGTTCTTTGGGGCGACAATTGCATACATCTCATGGTCTTCACCTGAGCCATCCGGGGAAAAAATATGTTGCGGACACCATACTGAAGATCGCTTCGGGACTCAGTGACACTACAACAGAGACACCTGCTCAAAATTTGGGATCCTGTCCTGTCACTCCAGTTTCGCCCTATTACACTACTGTATCTGACTCAGATGCTGATATCAGTAATAGTCGTCCAGCTGAAGAGGAGATTCCAGTCGCGGTGTCAACGAGAATACCTTTTTTAGAAAACATTCAGTCAAAAGAGAAAGATTTCTTGCATGTATCAACTTGAATAAACGCACAGTACATCGCATGTTACAAGGCATAAAGTTCCATTCATATCTGATTTGCCGATGAGCACCAACGTCAATGTCAATTTATTTCTCTGGAACTGTCAGGGCTTATGTAATAAGTTGGAATTAATTGAAACGCAGGCACAGAATGAGGGGTTTCATGTAATTTGTCTCACTGAGCACTGGCTGTTGCAAGAGGAGCTAGAACTCATAAAATTACGTGGATTTGTACTAGGTGGTTCCAGTTGCAGGCCCACTATGAACCGTGGTGGTTCAGCCATTTTTGTTAATGATAAGTTTTCGTTGTTTTTCTATATGTTTTTATTCTATGTTAATAGTTCATTTCCTGTTAAAACAATTAAGCCAAAGCAGCGTTATTTTTCTAGTAAAGATTGGTACACAGATGAATTGATTGCTATGAGAGAGACCTGTTTATATCTTTATGATCTAGTCAAATGTTTTAATATGGATGTACACAAAGATATTTATAAGAAAGACAGATATTTGTATAATAAGCAAGTCAAGCAAGCAAAATTGGATTTTCATAACAATCTAGTCAATAATGCATGTAACAAACCAGAGTTAATGTGGAAAGTTATTAGAGAAAATTTATTGTTAAACAGTACGTCTACTTCGCATAAGAAAAATGTAAACTTAAATTCTAAAAATTTCAATTCGTATTATATTGATAGCATAGCTGATGTTTTGGATGGAAGACCAAGCAGCATTAACACAGTCTCTCACTATTTGAAAAAAGTAAGAAGAATAGGACCATCTTTTTCGTTCCATCATGTGACTGTGGAACAAGTGTGTTTGTCATTAAATTCCCTTAGAAATTCCAACTGTTTAGATTTTTTTCTTTTAAACTCTTTCATATGCAAATCAAGCAGTCAACATATATGTGAATGTCATATCTTTTATATCATATCTTTAATTCTTGTATTGACTTTGGTGTTTTTCCTGACTTGCTTAAACTGTCAAAAGTGGTGCCAATTTTCAAAAAAGGCGACCCCAAACTGTGTAGTAACTACAGGCCAATATCCATTGTGCCAATCTTATCTAAAGTTTTCGAATTTATAATTGTTCAACAGTTGTCAGATTACTTAGAGAGGGAAAATTTACTATCAGATAAGCAATTTGGTTTCAGAAAGAATCATACCACTTGTCAGACGGTGATGTCTTTCATTCAGGATATCCTAACTGGTATGGAAGGAAAAAATTCTGTAAATGCAAAACTATTCGATATGTCACGTGCTTTCGACACAGTCTCCCATAACATTCTTCTGACTAAACTGGAAAATTTAGGTTTAAATTCTATATCTGTAGCACTGATAGGGTCATATTTGAATAATAGATTCCAAGCTGTTTCTTTTAATGAAGAAATGTCTGGTTTTAAGCCTGTTAAAACTGGAGTGCCGCAAGGTTCAATCTTAGGACCCTTGTTATTCATAATATATATGAATGACCTGCCAGGGAACATTGAGGATGAGAGTACAAAGTGTTACATGTATGCGGATGATGTATGTCTAAATGTAATTACTGGTAGCGAAATGAGAGAAACTGTTCTAGAAGAAAAGGTGAATCTTGTGTCAGATTGGTGTAGAGCTAATAAACTTGCTTTGAATTTAGACAAAACACAGGATTTATCTGTGTCTTATGGAACCCGACATTCACCACATTTAGTCAAATTCCTAGGCTTCAACATACAAAGTAATATGAAGTGGAAGAGTCATGTTGATTGCACTATCCCAAAAGTCACAAGGGGTATTTTTATGCTCAAGAGACTGAAGGAAATAGTCTCTCAAAAAATCCTAATTACTGTTTACTATAGCTATGTACACTCTCATCTTTCCTATGGTACGTTATTATGGGGAAACTACAATGATGCTAATTCTTTGTTTATCTTACAAAAGAGGGCAATAAGAAATATATGTAAAGTACCACCCCTTACGCATTGCAAACCTCTTTTCATTGAGCTTAGAATTATGTGTTTACCCTGTATTTTTATATTTCAATGTTTATTGTTCGTAAAAACTAATGTTATGTCCTTTTCCAGTCATTCTGAAATTCATTCCCACAATACCAGAAGTAAATTGCACCTGAGAAATGAATACTGTCGGTACAAATCCAGTCATGTGAGTTTTAGGGCGTGTGCAATTCGATTCTTTAACCAATTACCATTAAACATTAGAGACTTGGCTGTGGAAGATTTCAAATTAAGAATTAAAGATTTTCTAATTAGAAACTGTTTTTACAATCTGGATGAATATTTTAGCTTTAATATGAAAAATGTTTAAATTGTGATGAAATTGTGATATTATGTACATGTATAACAATGATTGTATTTTTATGACGTGGCCTATACTTGTTTTATACTTGTCGTTGGCAATAAATGGATTTGATTTGATTCGATTTGATTTGAGGCCAATGTTGAAGAAGCATGACAGAACGGATATTTTAGTGAATCGTGGACGTGACAAGACTACAAGTCCAATTGTACCGGCATAATTCCGACATGAATTATCTATACTTTTTATAAGTCACGGTTGAGATGAGAATAAGATTGTGATCCATCACGTATAACTACTGAGGAAACTGTTCGGTTTTGAGAATAAATGGTATGGATGCAATGTTGCTGAAAAGCACAAAAGCACAGGGCCAGATCTACCTTTTTGGCTCTCAGTAGTTTATGCTACCCCCATTTCTGTTTGAACTTCAGTAGATACTATTAGGTAATTAGGCAATTATATTAGAATTTACTCGGTGGAAGATACATAAGGATCAGATTTTGAAAGCTTAGGAAGGGAGAGATGTAATGTATTGAGAAATCGTATGTTAAATGTTAATTGGAACGTTACCATGGGATTTCGAATAAATAGTTTTGTCTTGATCTGGCCTAATGGCATCAAATTAATGTTGTATTTTCTCTTATTTAAGTAAATAAACGAATACTAAACAATTATAATATGTCTATTGCTTCACACTTTGCTATAAACCAGTCCCCGATGTTTCTTTATCACTGCATTCAGTGATTCAGATCAATTTCGTTGATCTTTCACTTGATGTTTTTGAAAATCAAATCACTTGAACAGCTTCTTCACTCACAAAAATATTTGACAGTTTACTGTCACTTTATCATCCACGACATATTAGTATCACAAAGTAGCTGTTGTAACAAACATGATGATCAAATTCTCTAACAGATATACTGATTAGAGAGAGCATTCTATCTCTAAGTATATTACATTAGTGATTTTTAATCGACCAATAGGATTGAAGAGCGTGTGCTAGAACGAAGCTAGTCGCTTGTGATTGGTAGAAGAGTTGTTGAAGCTTGACGGTTATTTTGCTTGCCCAGTAGATGGAAGTTGATTCAATGAATTTTGCATGCTCTACAAAAATGTAATTGCTTAGTTTGAATTTATTGAATTAGGAAAACTTATTATTTACAGTTGCGAATAATGTTTCAAATTCATGTGAGTTCAATTAATTGGGCTTAATATTTTGAAACCTTGAACTTGGATTTGATTTCTAGTCTGGAAAAATTACATTACCTCAATTAAATTTTATTGGAAAATAGTCTAACATTTCACCATCAATTATTTGCTTCAAAATGAGCTTCAAAATCTCAATTCTGTGTTGGTTACTTTTTCAATCACTGCAGTTCATAGATTGAATTTTATCTTCAATGATTTATTTCGATCGATGTTTAGTTCTATAGATCTTCCACAAGTAACAAATCCAAACATACATATATATCGTCTTTACACTTATCACTATTTCATCATTACTATAACTCATTACACTATCAATATTTCTTATTAAAAAATTTCATTACACATTGCAATTTAACTTGAATAGTTCAATATATTGATTAGTGAGGGACTAACTGTAATTATTGATGAACCTCTCTGAATTTCGAGAGATTTACATTTTTTTATGTTATGCTATACAGAAAAAATAGCTTAATGCTTTCTAATCTTTTTTATTATAGTGATGTCTAGTTACAATTAAAATTTTCTAGATGAGGATTATCTCAGTTGTGAAGGCCAACTGCTAATTTGAATAACTCCTCTTTGACAATGCAAGTGTTTTCTTTCAAACTTTGTGTAATATACAAGTTCTCTTTAATCTCTTACTCGAATGCAATCAGCACCGTTACTTTTTCTCTTGATATTCATTAATAGCATGTCCCATCTCAATATTATGAATTCAAGGCTGGGATGAAGCATCCTTTTCAATCATCTTCCAACATCAAAAACGCTTGAATCATTAGCAAAATTAGCTGAATCTATATTCACTTCTTTCGCTTTTCATTTTTCAAGGACCTGTGAATCCTTGGCTAATAATTTGAAATCATATCGTTACTTGCTTCGTGTCGTGTCCGATGATGATTGCAAGAAATATAAATATAATTATAATTGTATGTAGATGGTAACCATGAAAACTATGTCTAGTATATAGACTGCAACCATGAGGATTGTGTATAGTATATAGGTTGCAACCATGGAAACGATGTACAACCTGCCGTGCGAAAGGCGAACAAAAAGTGAGGCTATGACGTCAGAACAGGTCATTCTGCGGCTTGGATCACCCTTGTTTGCAAGCTTGGCCTTGTGCTCTTCAGGCTGCGACTCCGTTCCCATGCTCTTTGGAGCTGCTGCAATTTTGCCGCGAGAAGTGGAAATAATAATGTCGCTGAAATTTTACACGCTACTACTTGGAGTATACACAGTAGTTGGCAGCAAGTGTCATGCTTGACATTATTGTTCAAATTGGGCACTGGATATTGATCTCATATCAAATAAACTTCACGCTTGACATTCACCAGCGAACGGGATGGACTTTTTATGGTCGATTAGAACTGTGGATACTAACCGTCGATTAGTATGGATTAAACGTTATATGGGTAGTTGGAGCTATAAATATGAGGTTATGGAGATGATTGGTGCCACTGAGTTCTACGTAACGTGGTATAGAGTTCACTATTTTGGGATAGGATAGGACAGACTTAATGAAGACAATTAGAACTAGTGTATACAGTGAAAACAGAACGCTTATCAGGGCGATTATAACTACTGTGAGGATGACATGTTAGGAAAATTTTAAGAGCAATTCGAAATATTGTCAATGTAGCTATATAAAGATGATTCTTTTTCTAAGTTATATTGTTACAGATAACTTACATTTTAATAATAACTTCTCATTCACACTGTTAAACGATCATACCAATCATTAATAATGCAGTAAGAATATGATTATGATTATAAGTACCATTCATACTTTATACTAATGATAGGTTATAAAGAAAGTGTAGGTGATCTGTTAAAAAGGAAAAAATACATGAAATTCTTGGGAGAAGTTATTCATATTGATTCTATGGAATGTAGAACATATCAATAATTCTATTATAATAGTCAATAACAACCAAGTTTGATGGTGGAGAGGACTCCAAATTTAGCAAATAGAAAATATTTTGATTTGAAACCCAATAGTCGAGTAATGTTTGTTGAGTATTAGGAGTTGAGTTCCTCTTGTTCTTATTTGATATTTGAACACGTGTTATTTAAATGACAGTCAACATTCTTCTAACACTCTAAATTCTTTTTATTTCAAAAAACTGATATTGATTCATGTTAGAAGGATAACTAGGTGATCTCAAGGTGTAGGTGGTTTTAAAGTTGCAGTTCCAACATGATACATATACTTAGATAAATCATAGATACTCCTATACAAAGTTCTAAGTGTATGACGTGCTTACAAGCAGATCATTAAGGTCTATCTAATGTTGATAAATACAACGTTTCAGACATCAACAATATAGATAGTGAGTTGCTTATATATTTGAAATTTCCTAGAAGAGCCCCAGAGCAAACAATTGTTATCTAGCTCGTTACGTTTTCAAATACTATTAGACCCTGTCAATGAAAAATGTTTCCATTCTAGTTAGCAAGATAGTAATGATAATTCACGCTACTTAGTTCCAAACTAGTAGGAATTGCAATTGTAGACTAACAGGGGTCAAGGGAATATGACCAGTTGAACTTGTAAAATGAAAGCAATTTCAGAAGAAAGGTAGTCAGACCAGAACTCACTCATTGAAGTTAGCATACTACACGGCCATTATTGGTCTAGCTCTAGCTAAGGGCTATTGCAAAATATGATTATCTTTGATGAAAACCGATTATCTGAACATAAAGTTGGCCAACTACCTTCGGTAAGTTAGGGGAAGTTGGTTATTCTTAATGAGGCTGAAAATAATACCAGACTTTGTAGATTTAGTGAATATGATTTCTCGAATATGGAATTTTAGATTTTTTCATTTGTATTATCCTTTATTTATTATTCAACTTATTCATCAGGGATCAAACGCATACTGATTCATCCTAAGCACTCAATGGTAAAAATAGAATGCAGTATTCTTGGAGCTTGCAACATCGGGAATGACATATGTGTTTTAATAGAAAATGAATTTTCATTGATGAGCTAGCTTATCATTTATTCTTATTTGATTATTATAATTCTATTTCTTCTTTGAAATTCCAATCATTCTCACTCCAACTTTTCCATTCAGGGCTGCAGAAAGAAATGGAATGATAATAAGGAGCATTTTTTCCTAAGTATAACCGAATCAGTTTTTCCAGGGGGTATTTCCATAATATACCTGAAAAGAATCTTATTTTCGCCTCTACCGAGTTAGAAAATTAGGCTATATTAATATGTGTTGAATCCAAACCAAATGAGTAGGAATGAAATGTAAGAATGAAGATGGAATCTTAACCTCTACCCATTCTACCCACAATATAAGAACAAATTAGTGGTATTGTACTGGCTACAATAAATTTGTTCGTTTGAACTAAACTTGATATTGTTCTTCATCATTATTCTGGTCATTTCGAATGCTTCCAGAGTTTCCAACTGTCTGTTTTTGCGATTGACTTGCAGAACTTCAACATTTTTTTCACCCTTGAACTTATGATTATTTGCTAACGGCAAATTTGAATCTCTTATCTGGTTTCCCCAATTTCTTTCATGCTATGATAATGCTCCATAACAATACTTCGAATACTTGGGCTTGTTTAGTCTCGCCAATGTCGGAGATCAAGCAGCTAGCAGCTAACGGCCAATTGTAGGGCTTCATCCACACTATACATTAGGTTGCTCAATGCCTAGTCCACTAGAGATTGATAATGGTTTAATAACCGTAACTAGTATCTAAATTTGTTTCAATAAATCATTGGCTTCGACAATATCAAGTCGTTTTCATCCAATATGAATATCTAACACATCATCTTAAGAACAACACAGAAAGAAGGAGTGCTTTGTGGTAGAAGGGAGTTTTTATTCTTCATTTCTGATTTCAGTCAGTTTAATACCATATCGTCTCTAGGTTCGGAGTTATTCTTCAAGTATCAATTAAGATCAAAGATCTCAAGATCTTTTGATATTCTATTCAGTTTTTCAACGAAATTACCAATTGCTGCAAGCTGATATCGTGATCTGTTCCATTTTCAGTAGCATTGAAGCAAGCTATAATCTCCCCGCTTCATCATTCTATTTCTTCCATTGGCGAAGCTACTGTGGCATTGCATCATTGTCAATTGCTCTTCTCATTTTAATGAGATGCAGTGACGGAGCGATAAATGCGTCATCAAGCATCCTGCAACTTGAAAAGGTTGCCTATCCGATACTTGAAGGAGGAGGTTCTGAAAGATACCGTGAAATACGGGAGATACTTTACTTTGAAGAGTTTCATCATTCATCTTAGAAAAAACTGGAATAATATTGGGAAATCGTATTCTTCAACTTAGCCTATATCCGTTCAAATTTATTCAGTTAGCTGGGATCAGATTCCAACTGCCAACATTCAGCATCCTATCAGAAAAAACTCGAAATCCACAAAAATAATATGTTGCTGGTTGATAACCGACATATTTTACAGGACCTTTTCAGTTATGAATATATTTATCTATTTATTCATTCTATATTATTTGTGAATTCAATAGTACTTGAGTTTTTAATGCACTTCAACTTTCAGTGCATTTCATTCACCTGCATTTCAATGGATATTGCTTCTTTGTGGAAATAGAATTATTGAATTTGGGAAATTGGTTTGAATGATAAGTTGTGAGTTTACGAATACATGCTCCAGAAGGAGTTTATTCTATCGTGTAGTTTTTAGTATTTACTACATCACCTTATTATTCATGCAAAATCAATGGGAGAATCATCAGTTGAAAGAAATGCTATATTGTTGTTTTTGAAAAAAATAATACATGTTAACATGCTTAATCCAGGCAAATATGGTGAAAACAGAGGAAGCCGTTTAAATTTTCTTGCTTAAAATTTGTACGATCTTACGTTCTTAATTTGACCGAGCATACAATATTTCCCATAGATAAGAACAAAGAGATTTCCCAATCATGCGCGCGCGTTTGGAAGAAAAGAAAGCTAATTAAAAAAGCATTCGGTCTGCTTTCGTGGCGGTTCGTTCGACGACTGTGCTGGGAACAGAAATAAATATCCATGAGAAAAACGCAGTCAGACAAAATAGCGTTACCTAATAAGTAAACACAATAATGGTCTGTGTGAATGAACCAGCCAGGAGCAAGGAGCAAGCAAGCCCCGTGTCTAGGTGCGCAAGTTGCATGTTAAAGGTGAGGCTGCACTGCCGTGCTTTAGGCTGCCTTATTATTCCAACAAGTGTGCTATGCTGCTTCTCGTTAAAACAAATCTAGTTCACAGCTGTCCGACAAGTGTTTAAGTCACGCAATTATCATAATCTCAGTAATTATCAATTGGCTGATTGGTTATCAACGCAGGTTCAACGAAATTTGACAACATACTTCCAACAGAGCTTTGAGAGTTTAACTTGGAGAGCAATAATGATGATCGCCCGCATGTGAGTAGGAAGGCTAATGCAGCTCCTTTCCTAATCCATTGGTAGGATGTTGGGTTATTGAATATGGAATGAATTTATGTTGAGTTTTACTATGAGGTGCAATCAATGCCATAATATTTATTGGAAATAATTCGATTCAATTTGAATTTACTTTGCAAGGTATGCAGTTAGTTTGAAGAGGAGACCTGCATAAATGTTAGCTATTACTTTGAGATTTATTTTCAAGCACAACTTATGACGGATGAGTTGAATTCCATAGAGCTCATTCTCGCTACTTACTAGATCCCAAAGCCATATTGTTGATTTTGAAACCTCAATTATTGGAATATATTATGTGAGTGGGAGCCTATATTTGATGCGAAATGATGCATGCGTATAATTCTCGCCCCTTGTTTGTTGCTTTTGTGCTTTAATATTGATGGAGTTTCCATTTTTTATTGCTGGAGAATGTGAGCAAATTATCTTCCTAAGTATTATTTCAACCTTCAGCAAGAGATAATTGACTTGAAGTATTCAGTGATCCAGCAACAGTTTTTCTCTATTTTACCAGAAATCCATGTTTTTGACATAGGCTAGCAGGTTTTAGAATGGAGCTCTTCAATTAGTTTTCAATCACTATACAAATATCACATTCACAGTTCTAGTTTCTATCCTATTTCATTCACAATTCTCTATTCTTCTCTTGAACCACATTGTCTCATCACTCTCTCCGTACTATGATCTCATTTTGGACATGCTCTGAACTTTTTACCTCTTCCTATTTGAAGAAAATTATACTCCTAATAATTATACTCCTAATCGGTTGATCACAGCAAAAGTTTCCAGTTTTCAAGCACCGCACATTACGATATTATCAATCAAGCCTTTGCACTTTAATCAGAGCATGAAGCTTTCATATTTATAATTAGAAAGAAACAAGCCATAAAAAATCAATCAGCGTGACTTCATTTATTAAACGAATTAGCTTTATTGAACAACTTATTTTCATGTAGCCCAACTTTCTTGAATATTACAGATGTTATTGTTATTTGAATTATTGCAGTTGTAGTGTAGGATGATTGTGACATTGCAATATTATTATAATCTAATCATATTACTGCAAGTGAAATTCCATTTAGGGAATTAATGCGGATTCTTACCTTTAATAATGTGCCCAAAATTCAAATTTAAAGTGATTCACGTCCGTAAGGAAGTAAGGAAATGTGCCTGTAAACAATCACATGAGATTTTATTTCCAAATACTATATTTTGGAAGTACAATATATACAATCATAAGATAGACATGCTAATAAGGACACATACAGCAGCAAATAAGATAACGAGATTATTGTAGAAATTATTCAAAACTTCAAGTTTAATGGAATTATATCAATCTCTTGCTCTAATAAAATGAATTTTCTCCACTTCTAAAATGTTTGAAAATTGAGAAAAGTGATCAGAGTGCATTAATATTGCATTCATAGTGCAAAATTAATCTTGTTCAATCTTAATTCAAATCTATTTCTCAAGAAATGGTACAGGCTGTCTAGTTTTTCCTCCATGGTCATAATTATAAATTATGTGTTTTGTAGAATAAATAAAATGAAAATGGAATGACTTCATAACGCTGTAGGTAATTCTGTTGCCAATAAAAATGAGAAAAAATCATTTGATACCTTGAAGCAATCAGTGCTAAAATTAAAGGTACTCTCTCCACACAATTAAGCTTATGTGAAAAGAACTTATAATAATTGCTGCTCAAGTGATCTATTTCTCCCGCTGGAATTCAAAGTTGTTGAGCAAGAAAGTGGAAGTAGGCTGTACCTACTAGTTGTAGGTTGACTTGCTGGTACTTGTAGCATAGATTTACGATAGTGAAGACATTTTTTACATAGTTGTATCAGTTAAATACTAACTGTGATTTACTCCGCGAACTGATGTAGCTCTTTTGCAGCATAAAGCAACGAGTATTGGCTGGAAATAGAGCATACGGTACTTTAGTAACTTGAAACTTTTGAAGAACAGGCTCATTTTATGTAGAAATGCAAAACTTAAAATATATGAAAACTTTATTCGACCTGTTGTAACGTTCGGCTGTAAATCCTGGACGCTAACAAAAGAAGACAAACCCATCTAGGTGTTTTTAAAAGGGAAATTTTGAGAAAAATTTATGGTCCAGTTGAAGAAGAAGAGGAGTGGAGGAGAAGATCTAATTCAGAGCTGGAGGCATTGATAAAAGGCCGAAATATTTTAACATTAATAAAGACGCAGCAGCTTAGGTGGTTTTAAACATATCTGTAGAATGAATGAGAACAGAATGCCTAAAATAATATTTTAGGAGAGGCTAAATTCAAGAAGAAAGAGAGGACGACCGAGAATAAAGTGGGAGGGTGAGGTGAGAGACGATCTCCAAAAAATAGGATGTAGTGGATGAAGACAAATGACTGAGGACCAAGAAACGTGGAGAGCTGTAGTGGAGGCGGCCAAAGCTCATATTGGGCTGTAGCGCTAAAGAAGAAAGAGATGTAGTTCTTCAGTCCTCTCGTATTTTTTTCATACAGTTTCCATTGCAAATAATAGAGTATGCCTTATCTAATGTAATGATGCAATTATAGTGTTTCTCATTTCTCAATAAATTAAGAAAATTCCAAAACCTTATATGAAAGAGAAATTCTCATTAATTTATTCAATCATTTATTACCAGATCTTGAACCTATTCAACAATGAACATTAAAATTTAGTTGGATTTTGTTGAATTTGTTCTCTAAACGGCTGCTACCTAAAGATATTCCGTAAGTAGTCAAGTTACTAGCGTTTTCCAAGAATTTGATGAATGTGTATAAAACTATGGGGAGAGGTTGATTTTGACTAAAAGCCATTATTGTTGTCAAAATATTTTTTTTGTTTCTCCATCTTTTACAAGAACGAATTTGCGTGTGTGCTTGGTACATAAGTTAAGACTGGAGTTCAGACTAGAATTGGGTTTCAAAATTTCGCCAAATTACGCATTTATCGTTCTTTTGGGTTTTCAATTTGTTTTACCACTCTATGAAAACGATTTTATCAAGGGACTAATTAAAATTTTATCAGTAAAAATTAAAATTTGGTCAAGTTGGTACACAACACTTTTCTCAGATTTGCAAGATATCACGTTCAAAGCAGAGTTTTGCCTCTTTCTCCCACTCCATGCTCTTTTGACCTGATAATAATTAATAAAATAGTGGAGAACTTATGTTTCGAGTGAAAAGCTCTTATTACTCTAGTACGAGACCATGAAAAATTATTTACAGCAAAACAAAATTTATGTCTGTGATGAAAGATCACGGATAGATTATGATATTGTACTGGTCGAAGTGCACTGAATATGAGTTTAGAAGGTTGGTATGTGTATTTCAACTTTTCGTTATTAGTGTTTATTTTCTAGAATTATTGACACATTTCAAATAATATTAACACATTGTCACTTGGAAGCCAAAATAAATCTCCCTTCGTACCTTCAAAACCTAATTGAACAGAGGCACTTCAGGTTATGTTATATAAACTAGATAATTTGATGCACTCCCGATAAGTATGTTAAGTGAAGTTGCGAAGTGACTAATATTAGCCTACCATAACAATTATTGCAAATATCAAGTCTCAATTATATTCTTGAAGCATTGAAGTGCGTTATGTATAATTATTATGACTATCCAGCTGTCGCTTGTTATATAATCCAAAACAATCATAAAGTTATCATAAGTTACGCCAGGAATGACACTTGAAACTTCAGCGATACATTATTTCTTGATGAAGACACGTAAAAAATTGCACAATGATATAATGCAAACGAGTGAACTGATTGGATAAAACACATAAACCGTTTTATGACTTCTAATAAAAGGCTGACAATAGACGAGCTTCATCCTGAACTTTGAACGAAATTTGACAGATATTCTCATCTACGTGGTATGGCAAATTAACTACGCAGAGCGCTTGAAACGGTAGTTTGCTAGTTATAGTTATAGTTTATGATCCTGAGTTGAATGCTCGGATTAACATTGTAGCTGGTTCATTGTTCGATATAGAAAACCGCGACTTAACGAAATAGTGACCTTTCTAATTCCATAATTGATGAGCTAACCTTTTACGGTTCAGTCTCAAAGAGAACGATTGTAAAGATAAGGACCGCTATCTGGAAAGAACTGGTGATCTCTGTAGTGCAAGTATTCGCAACTCACAAAAATAAACGATACTCATGTCTTGTTTGTTAATGATCAAACCTCAAAATTCCACCCAGAATTGAACAATGCGACCTAGATCCATCCAGGCTGGGTCGTTATTTATTTGACAGCTGCCACTTTATTTATGAACTGTAGAAATCACTGTTATGAGTTTGACTAATACCGAAATGAATGAAAGCGTGATGATATGCTATCATATCGCTATCATATCATATCATATCACATCTACAAACTATGTAGCTTAATAGTTTTATAATATTGTATATTGCATAATATTTCGATGAACTCCCCATTTCTATAGGCCTACTACTGATTTTCGACAAAAATATAATTATTCATTTAATTCATCCGAATTATGAAAATAGAAGAGAACTTTAGGAGAGTGATTGATTAAACTTGGCGTGATGTCATATCATTCAGATGGCAGTGTACTCGGTGATCTAATTAAAAAGTTCACCACTTTTCAATGTTTTCGTTTTATGCAATAGAATTTCTTAAGGTGAGCATAGTCTCAATTAAATAAATGATTGAAGTTTAAATAATGCAAAAAAAAGAATACATAATAGTGATAAATAAATGATAGAAGGAAATTATATATTGTGATTATTACAGTGGTCCCCACAGGGGGGGGGGGTCTTTAACGCAGATCGCGTCCTTGAATTTCTTTTTGGAGGGGGAGGGAAGCTCAAAATCAAATTGTTTTTTTCAAGGGGGGTAGCAGCTGAAATTTTTTTCAATTTTAGGGGGGGGGGTGATCTGGATCGATATTTTAGAAGAAAATTCCTAATTTGGTTTGGCTTTAATTTTCTTTTTCTTTCCAATTTTATGTCCTTCGTAGCCGGAACGATTGAATAATAATCTATTTGATCTGAGACATAATATCACTTCAATTCTTTTGTAAGAGGTTGGAATTAATTGAATTTGGAAGAATAATTTGGAATAATTACTTTATTATATCACTTTTGGAAGAACCTCTAGCATTGGAATAGCAATTGAATTTATTTTGAAATTTCACTGAATCACTGGTGGAGTAATACTAACGGTTATATGAATGTCAAGATGCATCCAAGTCTCCTCTGGAATTTCTTGGATGTGTAGAAAATAAGATATTAGCATATATTATCATTTTAATAACTCTTTATTGTAATGGTTGATGTGAGCCAGTTTATAAGGTAACGTAGTTTTCTCGAATCTTTCACTTTGAAAGTCTTGTTTATACTTCTACTAGAAAGTATTTCCGCCAGAACAATTATCGTTTACTTCCTGAGAGAATCGAAGATACTCGTTCGTAATTTGTATCTTGAATTACATTTGAAAGCTAATCAGGGAATCAGCTGTCAATTTTGTAACTTAGTGTTGATTAGAATGACAGAAAATATAAGAAGTTGTTTTGAGTGATTTCTAAGAATGTCACTGAGTTTGAGAAGATAATTCATCTAGTTTTTGACAATGACAAGCAGCGAATATGACTAAGATAATTTACTTTAAAAACCTTTCCACTTTATTATATTCTCAAATCTCTTGAAAAGACTGAGAAATATTCAAGAAATCATTATAAGCAGAGTATGAGATTGTTTTATAATCATTATTTCAATTATACAGGATGTTTACGAGCTCCTTACCAATACTAAAGCGAAAACTTCACAGTATTATTGTACTCTACTGTAGTCTAATAGTTGCAACGCTTTTCGGATTTTCCTACTTTGCCATCACACACACCGACTTCGATATCGTCGCGGGAGCAAAGTTTTAAAAATATCTATATTCTCTACAAGTCTCTCTATACCTGCATTGTTTCTGTTTTCTAATGCATGTGAATTCTCAATGTACGGTACCAATTTCTGTAACAAGATAGATAAGAATTTATTTTATATAAGAAATTTTTAATCTGATGTCCGATAGTCTCATTATATAATTATACTATACTGACTGATAATTACTCTACTCTCTAATATTATCCATAACAACTACAAAATAAAGTACACAGCAATTGGACCAGTTTTCAAGCATTCTGATAAGGGAGATCAGAATAATAAGTTTTATGAGCAGAATAACGATTTAATTCAGATTTGAAGCCTTTTAAAGAATGTTTTACGTGAGAAAGACCAACCCAAAACAGATATACGATATTTTGGCTCGTGTAGGAGTGAAGAAGGACTCCTAGTTACAGCTGAATGTCACATGAGTGCTATCATGCGTTTCATCGAAATAACCGAATTAGTAGACTACACCTATTTTTTCAAATGTCAAGGAGCAAAGAATCTTCTAAGGTTGGTTATTCAACAAGTTATTTGTATTCTCAAGGCGAAACTGGTATCAGATTGCCGACAAAAGTGATCTGGAAAGTGTCAGAATAAGTGACCTAAAATGTATCAAATTGATTTATTGATAATGTATATTTGGGTTTCTAGATGTAAAGCATGCTGATGGTATTTAGGTACTAATGAAAATTCTCTGGAACATAATGGGTTGGGCCATCACATTCTGAACGAGTCCGCAATTTACTTCGTTTTCAAGGTACCTTGGACCAGGTCAAGAAGAAGATAATAATTGGAAAATGAAGATTGAAAGAATATTTATGAAATGAAGATCTGTTAGTCTCACTTCTCTCAATAATGTATCTTTTTGTATTTTCTCGGCTTGTAGAACTTCCAATATTGTATCTTTTTGAAATTTTTGTTCTCAATTGACTGATATATTTGAGAAGGAGACAGAAGGGGGTTATCTGTTGTCTCCATAAATAAATATAGTAGAGTAAAGTTTTGTAAGTTTTGATGCTTTTTCCAATGGAACGTTCCAAATCATTCCAAATGCTCTTCAAATGGTAAAGCATATAAATTTATTCAATGATCACAAAACACAAATCATTAAAATGATTGGGGAAGGACCAACAGGCACAGCTCAAAACTGTTGTTCCTTCCCTTACATTATTCAATCTCCACTGGGTCTAGTGAGCCTACATGGCTGGAGAACTAGATCATGAACTACTGTGCTGTACTGTACTGTCTTGTGATTCATTTGCTATTCGTGATTCGTGAACCGTTTGGGCGAATAAGTCAGAATCTAAATTCATGACGGACAGATTAAATCACGTCTCGCTGCATAAAGTACCTACAGCAGTCTGTGTGATAACTCCCAAAACACTAATCAACAGTCACTAAAAATTTGTTTCTTATGAGCTTTCATTGATATCCTACTATATCCTCAAAAAGGATAAAAGAGTGAGTCAATTTCATTGGCCAATAAACTTCATCAAGGGAAAAAGAAATCTAAAGTAATCGTCGAACAAACAAGCCCACAAACAAGCCCACAAACAAACCCACAAACAAGCCCACAAACAGCCCACAAACAAGCCCACAAACAAGCCCACAAACAAACCCACAAACAAGCCCACAAACAAGCCCACAAACAAACCCACAAACAGCCCACAAACAAACCCACAAACAAGCCCCAAACAAGCCCACAAACAAACCCACAAACAAGCCCACAAACAAACCCACAAACAAGCCCACAAACAAATCCACAAACAAGCCCACAAACAAACCCACAAACAAGCCCACAAACAAGCCTACAAACAAACCCACAAACAAGCCCACAAACAAACCCACAAACAAGCCCACAAACAAGCCCACAAACAAACCCACAAACAAGCCCACAAACAAGCCCACAAACAAGCCCACAAACAAACCCACAAACAAGCCCACAAACAAACCCACAAACAAGCCCACAAACAAACCCACAAACAAGCCCACAAACAAACCCACAAACAAGCCCACAAACAAACCCACAAACAAGCCCACAAACAAATCCAAAAACAAACCCACAAACAAGCCTACAAACAAACCCTCAAACAAGCCCACAAACAAACCCACAAACAGAACTCGAGGCTCTATTCCTCAGAGATCAGTTCGTAAACACTCTGTATATTGTTATTCAATACAAAACAAAAGGATCAGGGGGGAAGAGGTGGTGTGAAAGGTGGAAATTTAGGAGAAAGAGAGGAGGGATAAAAAAGAGGAGAGGAAGGAGTAAAGGGAATAGAAGGGATAACGATAGGGAGAAAAAGAAGTAGAAGAATAATGAAATCATAAAGGCGATAAAGGAGAAGGCGATAAAGGAGAAAAGTGATAAAAGAACTCGAGGCTCTAGTCATCAGAGCTCGCTATGGTCGTTCAATTATTCCGGCTTCAATAATATTCCGAATCCTCATATTAGTCTAATGAATAAATGCTACACAGGGTGCAGGGTATTCACAGTGTAGTTTGTTGAATCGAGAGTCGACTCGGAAATATTCTTTAAATCTTGAGTTTAATTACCGTATATGGAGAAAAAACTGTGTACTCTTTCGCGGCAAAAAACTTTATTCGTTCAATATTCAGCTTCTTTCAATTTCTGAGAGAGAATAGTTTTCTTCAGTCAACTTACACAATTATATCACAGTGATAGTAAACTACCAGTGATCTCTAATATATAAGTATTACCTATTAAGGTACGATTATACAACACGTTATAGTAAGGACCTATTTGTGATGTGATTCATTTCTAGAACTTATTTGGAAGCATATTGCTGGAATTATGGCAGAAGAAAACAAGAAAATAGATAGTAAATCACTTTTTAATAACGATGCTACTTGGAGTGTGAAGTAAGAAGTGGGATCAAGTCACGTGGCTATGCTTCATTTTACGAGATGGCAGATGCCAGAGTTTAACAACGTGATAACCTGCAAGTGAAGAAGAACAGTACCTAATCAATCCAACACTGGCGAATCAGCTGCTATCTAAACTTTATTTTTATCACCTTTCTGCTTTATCTCCTTCTCTTCAATCTCTTCTTTATGATTTAATTATTCTTCTACTTCTTTTTCTCCCTATCGTTATCCCTTCTATTCCCTTTACTCCTTCCTCTCCTCTTTTTTATCCCTCCTCTCTTTCTCCTAAATTTCCACCTTTCACACCTCTTCTTCCCCCCTGATCCTTTTGTTTTGTATTGAATAAAAATATACAGAGTGTTTACGAACTCCATACGAATACTCTAGGACATTGTTACTGGGTAAAAAACGTATCTAAATAGCATAATTATTTAAATTGTACAGAAGTCTTCAGTTACACACACAGCGGCCATTTTGCTTTTCCAACTTATTATTTTTTTCTAAATAATGGTTAAATATAAAAAATTGAAACTTTGCACAATCATTTATAACAATAATTAGACAAAGCTATAAAAGAATTATGATAATTTTTCAAATTCATAAAACATAATGGTGGTCATTTAAAATGTTGTTTCTTAAATAACTCAGAAACCGTTGGTTACAAAAAAATTGCATAAATAACTTTTTTAGTTAATTCAATTACCTATCGATTGGTACCTGATTTTTCAAGATTGGACTGAGATATGGCAGCTTTAGTAATAAGCTTAAGTACTGGGGATTAGTCGCAGTGCGGTTAAAGTCTGCCATAGCAATGCAACAGACTCCGTCTGCTTTACATGTCATTTTTAAGCTATTTTAGATTATTTCAACAATAATAAATGTTACATAACCCTCTTCCCCACACGTCAATTGTCAAAAGACATGATGTTTCTACTTCTAACCCATGATGTTTGTAGTTCGGCTAGCAGATATAGTTAAATATATTCAACATTAATTTTTCAATTCAAATGGTGGCTTGGTGTTGTGTTTGTACAGCTCTTAGTATTCTTTACTTTCATGTTGAAGAGATGGTATCAACATGAATGGATAGAATCTATTTCTGAAAGATTACAACCTAAATGATAGGTTTAGTTTGTTGGAATCAACTGAAATCGTTATCACTGTGTTAGTAATTCATTAATCTGGTTTGTGATTCATCTTTGACAACTATCTGATTACTTCCTCTACCACCATGACAGTATCAAGGGATCGTTGATTCTTATAAAGCATGCAGATTTTCCTCCTTGAAAATGTTAACCACCCTTGTTGCCTTCATGGAAAATATTGTTCTGAATTGCCGAATTAAACAGGTCAGGAAATTTCAGGTGAAATGATAATAGTTTCCGACGCATTCATTAAATTTAATCAATAACTGTCCCCGCAAGATCGAAGGTCCACAACTTTGGCTTAGTTCCCAAATCATGGACGGATGATTGACTTGAGAGCGGAAGTGCCCCTGAAGTCGCAAACACCCATAAAGAACGCGATTAGAGAGTGACTTACTCAGCCGCCTGCAAAACAAAGTCATTTCACGGATTTTCACATCCTTCCATGCGAAGAAACCGCTAATTTTTGCCGACTTTATGTCGATTTGAGTCCTGGAGCTTGAAGGCTGCGTAATAACCCAACCCGTCACCCTCCACTACAAACTATTTCAGCACGCTAATTAACAAACTATACTAATTAATTTCCGTATTTTTACATTTTTTAACGCCACAGGGGCCCATAGTATTGCTCTACTACTAGCTAATTTGTGATAACGCAATCGAATGTGTTCTACAATTATTATATTTTTCAAATTTGTTACTGAAATACATGTATAGTATCTATTAGGATGTAGTTTTGTTGGAGTAGTGTATTTTGTTCTATACCGTACCTGATCCAAACAATAAAACTTGATTTGACTTGAATTCATTCCATTATTAAAATAATTCAATCTATATGGTGGTATAATATGGTGTTCTTGATGAGCCTTTCTAGCATTAATTATCAGAAATCTTGGAATCAAATATAAAATACTTTATTGGCTGATTGGAAGAAACTCTATCCTTTCAATCCGAAACGAAGTAGCCTACTCCTGTACAAACATATATCAAAGCCAGTATGGACGTATATGGTATATAACTTTGGGGGTGTACCAGAGACAGCAACATCAATGGCATACACTGATTCCAAAAAAAAATGTGCTGAGGAACATTCTGGATGTTCCTTGGTATGTCAGGAACAGCGATCTCCATAGAGACCTGCTCGTCGACCTGGTGTCCACCAAGATCCAGATGTATGCGAAGAGGCACGAGGGGCGACTTCACCAACACAACAATGTCGAGGCGATCCAACTGCTAGACAATGGAGGGTTGGTGCGGAAGGAGGTTCAAAAGGAGGAGACCGTTTGAACTAGTCAAGTGTTCAATATGAGTGCCCAGTGAAAGAGTAGAGCGGTGATTGAGTGGAATCTAGCTCTTATAGTGCTTTCAATAAGTGTTCATATCAATTCAACAATAGCAGTAGGAGTTTTTAATTATAAAAAACCGCTTTTTCATTTTTCAAGCAGTATGTTAGGACAGAAAAAATGAGATCATCAGTCGTCAGACTAGGTAGCTATAGTACTGGCGAAAAGATGACTATCATAATTCCTGCGAATATTTTTAAGAACTTATCTCTTTAGAAGCATTGAATAAGTAGATAGAGTTGATTTTGAGATAATAGTTGGAACACAAAATTTTTGTTTTAGAAACGGACCTTCAATAACAGTAATTTCCTCTACTTCTATCATCTATTTTGAAATGTAGTCTACGACAGGATTTATCAAAGTGGTAGTGGAGTGAATGAATAATGGAATAATTACACTATCAACAAGTGTATAAAATTGAGTTATATAGTTACAATATTTTCAAGATGATTCTTGAAAGAAAGTCTGCTAATTATTATCCATCCATTCTTGAAATGATGGAAGTTTAAGCAGTTTCCTTGGTAATTCAAGATTCTTCATTATTTTTCTTTTACATTATAATTTAAGATTGTTGATCACTACCGCTACCACTACTATCACTATAACTCTGTATTATAGAATTCTATGAACCCATATGCATGAATTTGGGATGCCGGAGGATATGGGATTCCGTATACTTCAATGTAGTTACTCAAACAATCTTTGGAAAAACGTATTCTCGTGCAAATAATACAGTTTATAGCGATTTCTGGATTTTCGCATAATGAATATTGTCAATATCCGTGAATATTGGAATTACGATGAGCTTGTTTATCACTGAATGATTGAAAAATTTGCATTATAAACACGGCCAGAAATGAATTTTAGCTTGATTGTGAATTACAACTGAAAGTCTGCGTTTTCTTTTCATACTGATATAATCACAACCATTGGGGCGGAACGAAATTGTTTCCTTTTCTTTTCCAACACTATAGCTCGACGTACTGTTTCTACAGAAATGCAACTGAAATAAGATAGAAAGAAATTCGTAGTAAATATAAACCAATAGAGAAGTGCTGCTAGTATTTTCCTAGTGTTTCGAGTTCTATTGAAGAAGAAGAAGAAAAAGAAGAAGAAGAAGAAGAAGAAGAAGAAGAAGAAGAAGAAGAAGAAGAAGAAGAAGAAGAAGAAGAAGAAGAAGAAGAAGAAGAAGAAGAAGAAGAAGAAGAAAAAGAAGAAGAAGAAGAAAAAGAAGAATTAGAAGAAGAAGAAGAAGAAGAAAAAGAAGAAGAAGAAGAAGAAAAAGAAGAAGAAGAAGACAGAGAATAAGAGAAGATCCCAAGTGAATCCTCTAATATAATATTATTGTAACGGAAACAATCGTGGGTATTCAATTAAGAAAAAGGCGATTCTTATTCCTTTGGGTTGTTATAGAATAATATTTTTAATGAGAAAGTAACCAATAGTTTGGTGTGTGAATGTGAATCTCTTTGTTATTAATTAGGCTATTGCAGCCTTGGATAGTGCTGATTGATGTTCTCCGTTAACAGACGATAATTTACAATAATTTTCATGATCGTCCTCAATTACAGTGATAGAAACTTAGGCAGTGATAAGAAAATTGTATGCATAAATTCTACATTTCACGAAAAGAATGAGAGTAATTGAAAAGCAAATGAGAGTCTGTTGAAGGTTTTGTGTTTGTTTCAAAGATTGATTATATTTGATGTGAATCTTTGACTATTCATTGACCAGAAACAATGGAAAAATCAGCTCAACGATCAACACGATCGTGTCGTGGCAACTTCGTCATAGATTTGATGGGATGTTTCCGAATGGGGTTTTTCAATCATAATTATAACGGGAACAATTGCAATACTGCAAACGCATATCCATTAACCGTGGGTGAATCATTCTACTGAGAGCTGAATGAATGAGAGTGAATTTTATTCACTGAGAGGCTTGAAGAGTAGAGCTTATTTACTGTGACGGGATATGTTGCGTCTCTTTTTTGAAGAGATGGAAAATATGAGGATAAAATTGTGAATCTTTCAACTGCTTTGAAAAATTTTGAACAAGTAAAGAGAGGATGAGTTTTAATTGGTTTAATAGCGTATTTCTCTAGCTGTTCCAAAGGACAACTGCATTCAACAGATGGTCGAGAGCTTCAGATTCACTTCCCGGTAGTTTGGTAAACTGTAACGTGTGATTATACATTCATATTTTATCATCATCTCTCCCTCGTATGATACATACTATCTTATGGCTTGTAGGTATCATCCTCAACAAAACATCAAACTAAACAATCTAGAATAGTTTTGATGTTTCCCAATTACTGTCTTTTACTGATTAATTACAACATATTTTACATATGATTGAGTCGAGGAGTATGTGGTTCATCATTTTGTGATTTGTGCTTCGTCTCCAAATATGAATTAATAAATAAATAATTTACTACTGTTTCAATTACCATAAGTCGTTACATATGAATGTATATAAGAATAATCATTAGTATATTTAATGTAAATGTTGGAGATTTACTAATACAGTATGTTGAAGAATTAATGGAATGAGTTATGAGAATAAATTGAATCTCATATTTTCCTATGCCAGTAAATGATGCATGCAGTTGGGAAATTGAACAGTGGCGATCCAAAGATGTTGAAATGAAAGAAGATAGATAAATAGATGATAAGCGAAGCAGGGTGTTGAGCAGTCCTCTTCAGCACTGATCTGCTAGGTGAAGACCATTTAGGAAAAGATACGGAGCTATCCCACTGGGATCGTCAAAAATTATAACCATCTGAACTTAAAATGTCATCGCGAAGAAAAAGTCAGGTAACATGGATTACACGGCACCTAGCGTACAGCTAGACGCCTGCATTGACCTCCATTAACATAAATCTTTAGGATGACCTTAAACGATTCCAATAAATTGAAGTGTGATCACGATGGGAAAGTGTGAGTGAGATAGACTGTGTCAATGAGCGAGAACGAAATGTGACTTATAGAGTTACTGTGATTCGTACATTTGAATGAGAGGCTGCCATCCAAAGTTTCATCTCACTTTATTTTTATAAGATATTACTTCAATCATTTCGAAGAACATTTGTGAACGTTTATTTTGAAGCTTGTTTAAGAATAATTTTGATACAATTCCAATGTTTTTTTTTCGAGCTGAGGGTGCTGTTTTTTGTGCTTGTGTGTGAGTAATTGAAGAATGATGGTGAGGGAAAGAGATCCACTGGGAGACTAATGAGTGATATTCAGCGGAGTTCGCTCCTGAAGTGATCAGTCCATGGTTCCAATTTATTTCACCTATGACATTCTTTATTATCCCTATGTTAAGAGATTCATGCACGGGAATTTCAATTTATATGAGCCATTACTTATCAGGGCGACCATGGTTCTCTTCTTCGGAATTTTCCCCTTATAGGGAAACCGTAGAACGCCCTTTTCAACAAATATTACTCTTACTCTTAATATTTTTCTCCAATGTGATTCATAGCTTGCGTATTCCCTTGAGAGTGAATAGCCGATGTATTTTATTTCAATGAACAGATTCGTTCCATTCAATTATCAAATCAATTATCAATTATCATGGTTGAAAAACTGTGATAACATTTTTAATTCCTTATGTTGTGTTCTGTATCATGTGCTCTGTATTTTTATGTTTCAAGCCTTGAAATATGTGGTAACGTTATTTGGAAGAATATAGGAATTGGGTGAATGTAGGAATTATCATGATTTTTACCTAAAATTACAACTCAGTTAACGAGCTCAATATTATTCCCAGTATTATGCCCGCCAGATGTTTTCCTTTCAAAGTAGCATCCTTAATTC
The DNA here is from genome assembly GCF_014356525.2 of Nilaparvata lugens. Lineage (NCBI taxonomy): Eukaryota > Metazoa > Arthropoda > Insecta > Hemiptera > Delphacidae > Nilaparvata > Nilaparvata lugens. The sequence goes on along the minus strand of NC_052518.1, from coordinate 84,928,094 downwards.
ATTCTTTTTCCAAGTAGCGAAGATTTCGACAGCATTTTTGATGGCGTTGACCCGTGAAGCGTAGATAAACAACCGTTCCGATTCTTCCTCTTTGCTTGCCGCATAGCAGTTTCGCAAATGAGAAGTACTCAACTCCGAAATATCAAATAAATCTTGCACTTTTCCTGTATTGTGTTATATGGGATGTGGATTAGGTGAAAATTATGAATATTCAGCAGATAAGAGATTCTATGACAATATGTGTTGTAGGCTACCGGATGGATCAAGCCAGAGTTCTCTTTCTCTTCTCATCCATCATCTTTCTCTTTTATATCTTTCATCCTATTTTCGATCAAATTCCTGAATGATCAAAACAGTATTAATTGATTGAAACATAGTTCTCAGATATGCTGAAAATATGCCTGAGCTCAGGTGATCAACCAAGTTTCTGGGTTCAGGAATTTGAAAGCATATTGCCAGGATTAACTCGGCTCAGTTTGAAAACCGTATTGTTCAAGTGATTGAATTAAATATTATGGATATAATATTTCTCCATTATAGCTTCCTCTATTTCTCTAGCTTTCTATTAATCATCTCGCTAAGCTATTAAGCAACTTTTTCAGCTTGTCAAGTTAAAAAATCTTACTTATCTCTATGATTTCAATTTGAAAAAAATATGAGATCTTAGAAATGGAAACTAAGAGACATTATTTGGCAAGCACCTACTTTTCTGATCGCTTATCTTGTGCTTCATCAGTTCTTAAATTCTTCATAAGTACAGTTTTTTTCAATTGTCTAGATTCCGAAATGATTCTGAACATTTGTCTAAGGATGAAGTAACTGAAGCCCAAGTTTTTTTAATGTCCTGGATTCCAAATCAGATAATTTTTTTTGAGACTGGGTATAAGCACGGAGTAACGAAACAATAATTCTATTGTTGTTTACTTTTGCTGTTGTATAAGTGACTGCGATTTTCAGTGACACTTTTTAGTCTAATTGATTGTCAGTTCTGTACTCTAGTTTATGAATTTCTAAAGAAATGGAACCAACTCAGCTTAGATCTGCGCAATCTTCAATATTTTCAAACCAGGAACACTTCGCTCCAGTGGTTCATCACAGTACATCAAGGTATTAACCACTTATAGCACCGTATCAAGAACATAGGTTGTCTATCGTATGCATTTTCATCGACTCGATAGTTTATAAAATAATTCAGTTCCTGTAGGAAATGCTTCCTGACTAGCTTCTCCTCCCATCTCTATAGCCCATCGACACTCTCTCACTTACCGTAGTTAACAGCTGTAGTTAGTTCCATCAAATTCACCATAAATCTATCAGTAAAGATTGCTGTTATCAACTTTTGATCGAGCTGCGTAAGAACTAAGTAAGGTCTAACGAAATTAAATTTCATTGTAGAATGGCTGATATAACTTTGAAGGATGGAAAATGGAAGTGAAGGGCAAGAGCCGCTATTTATAAGCCTTATCTAATAATAATGGATTGTAGCTTTCAAAGCTTACAAAGAATAAGAACCCAGAAAAATGATTAGTGTTGTACTGTAAGTGAGTAAGAAACAGATTTTGGAAAAATTTCTCGAACCTGAAAACATTTGTGGTTGATAAATAGTTGAAACTTAATTCAATCAAGATTATAATGATCAAAAACATATCTTTGCCAATATTACCAGATATATCACTGTATACTATCTTCAGAAACACTTGAATCGGGTGTGAAATTTCGTCTCAAATTCTCAAAAAATCAAACATTTTTTTTTCTAAATTGTGGCTTAAATTCTCAGCAAATCAAACATGTTTTTACTGAATTGTAGATTTCAATACACATTAGAATTCCGATTCGAATTCAGTAGGCTAAACATTTGTTGGTTACCAGCGTTTTATAGCCAACTTGTAAACTGGTATTGCAGACGTAGTAGTGGAAATTCTTGAGATACTGATAGAAACATTTTCTTGTCACGCTCATGACTTCATGATTTAATTATTGCTTCTCCATTGTTCAGAAAAACAATGAGATACGCGTGTAAACAAAAAAGATTATTGAAAGATACTAGGAAAGTACTTTGAAAACGAAATTGTTCGATGCAATCGAAATTCTTCCATGATTCTTACCTGGATCATGTACACAAAATATTTGGTGTAATTTCCGATGAATATATAATCTAAAATATAGAATTTTTGTTGAGTTTTTATAGTTATTACAAATCTGCTTCTCATTTAACCGTAACTGTGAGATATCAAATCATTTCCGGATTGAATTTTTCATTTTCTATGTATTTTAAATCAAATCATGTACACTTGGTTTTAGTTTACGAAGATGATAATTATATTCTAAGCTTTTCAGTTTTCTTATGAGATGAAGAGTCGATCACTCACTTTGTTGTAACGATCAGCTCTTACCGGTCTTACCTCCTCTGTTTAGATCAGCATTTCAATTCATTCATTTGGTTGAATTTCAGGCCTCCTATTGAAGGGATTACTAGCAGTATTGATATTCCATAAACATCAGCTGGTTCAATAATACCAACAATTTAAGTGACTGAAAGATTGATTCTTCGTTTCTCATGATTGATTCCTCAAATATTATTGATAATATATTATTCATACAATATATTTATTATTCATACTAATTAATTATCATCATAGATGAAAATAGTGGATCATCTGTTCGATTTAGACTGAAAAATGTATTCAAAGCTGATAATTATTACTTATTCAAATCAATACTATGAATACCTATATACCTTTATATTGATCAACTCAATACAGTCTTAAACAAGTATGTAGCATACATGTTCTAACGCCAACACAGTAAGTGTAGTGATCTGAATAATGCTGTTTTGTTTCAGTTGCTATTACCTTGGTATTGCTTTGGACTTGTTTATTTAGTGCCATAACTACATAGTGAGCTAATAATGTTCCATGTAATGACTTCACTTGTACTCTCGTTTATTGACGAACATATGGGTAATTCTATGTTGACTTGGAAGAAATCTCACGCCTGAGTACATTATTCAGCGGTGGTTATTGAATTAAAGATGATGAATGTAGGTACCCATTGATTATTTTTGATTACTTATTTCATGAAAGAGACCAGAATTGAAAGTGCGGCAGTTGTCGATACTGGCTACTATACTAGATACTTGTATACATGAATGGTAGTTACTACATAATTACTGGTTATTATGCTATACTGCCAGTACTTACTTGTTGGAGCTGGTTAGTTCATACATTGATTCGATCCCCCAGTACTTTCTAATTTATTATGAGTCCTTAAAACCCGATTTCGTGATTTTCAAGGACCTCACTGTTATAAATCTTTAATGATTCAGTTGGTAATGCTGAGATGTAAAGATGATTTGTTTCATTCTTGAATTGATTCATAACATCTCAATTGAATTAATACTAACTCTGTCAATTATTCATTATTCCTCTCATCAAAATTATGTTGTGGTTTAGTGGAGTTTGAATATGCTATATTTGGGAAGAAGATATATACAGCATTGAGAATCTGAAGCTTAATTTGGGGTCGTTCATAGGAAAAATATGGAACATAATGATGAAATATTGATTTACCTGGTCGAGCGATAGAACTCAGTGAGAAGTAAGTATAAGTATTCAAGCTTTTGTACTTTGTGTGGATGTACAAACGACAGTCAAAAGTTTCTGTTGGTAGTTCTCATTAGGATCAAGAAATCTCATTTGATGTAATCAGATTATGTTTGTCGATTATCTTTGTCTGAACATTCGAACATTTTTGGCAGAAACTAATGAATGCTTCAAATCACAAATCTTGATCAATTTCCGTATCACGAGTCTATTGTGATGAGGTACCTGAATTGGAGACTGTCATCATTTCTCAAGGGCTTTGAAATGTTCTCGATCTTTCCTCATATCTAGTTTTTCTCTGGATATTATCGCGAAATGAAATCAAACTACAAAAAAGGAAAACTGCTTCCTTTCGCATTACAACAGACTAGAGCAATTATTGTGAACTTATTACGGTCGTCGAATTGCATCATTGCTTTTATAAGTCATTAGAGAGGGAATCGTTGGCCACATAATTGATGGAAGGTGGCTAAGTAGTGGATTTATTGGCAGTGGTGCACTCTGGTCTCTCAGAAGATGTATCAATAAATCCGCAAAAAATGAGCCGGGCACGATTTCAAGCCGCATTATAACTCAGTAGATGAAATTAGCCAATCAGTAAGTTACTAAAACTCGTTATTCAGCTGAGTTTTCCTTAGAGTTGCATCTTCTTTGAAGTGGGTTTCAGTGTTATATTGATCCAGTCGTCATAGGAGTATCTAGATCTAGACTACTATAACTACTGTGACATAGAATACTTCCCAGTGTCAGTTTTACCATGTTGATTGAGAGAGTTTTCTATGTTAATGTACTAAAAGACAAACACATTCAACTACACCAGTCTTCACTCCCAAGCAGTTAGTTCTGAGTCATCGTAACTTGAGAAGTATCCCTTGTGAAATAAAAATCTCTGTGAGTGGACTTACCCAAGAATGTGGTAGCTATGATAAGAAGAACAGGTAGTTAGACGTTGCCTTGGTAGATACTTGGAAGTCCCCTCAGCACGACATTTTGAGAATTCAAATATTCTCAATATGTTTGAGTAGAAAGAATAGCTTCACGGTGTTGATACGGTTTCACCCACAAACCCACACAATTCCAGATATTCAATAGTTTGTGGACTACAGTGGCTTGCATTTTGTAGTAAATTCTCAGTTCGATACAACTGTATACTTGAGTCATCAGTTGGAGTCAATCAAATGGACTCAGACTCTCAAATAATCTAAGTTCTATAATTATTTGAGAACATATTAGTGGTTCTATAATAAAATTATAGAACTTAGATTATTTAAGCTTACGACAATTATATAATCCATTTTTTATTGTTTTCATTGATGATTGAGGACTTCTCATACATCACTAGAGCATTGCTCTAACATGTGATTTCATGAGAAAATTGTAGAAAATAACTATTCATTTTATATGAACCGTGCTACTTGGCAATATCTCTGGTTATTGAGCCAAATAGCTTATATGGGTTATTTTTTAAGGTTGATAACATGCAATATAAAAGTGTGATATAGGATGTCCCATTATGCGAAAAAGAAATGAAATTCTAGGTTTTTCTCAAATAGGTCGTTCAAGTAGTTCGAATCGTTCAAGTCGATAATTTCGATTTCATGAAGCAAATAGCTACAGTAAGAAGTAAGAAGTGAAACGTGCAAATGTGAATGGAATGGAACGGTATCTGTAGTATGAGAGACTTGATATCTGTACTAACAACAGTAGATGCGGAATCGTTCCATAGTGTAGATACCTAAGAGCAACCTTAGCCGCCGAATTATCATGGGAAGATTGGAGTGTCCTTGAGGTGCTGAGAGTTGCGCTGTGGTGGAGAGTAAAAGTTCACGAATGCCGTTATACTGCAGCCATGCTCGATCTTCATCGATAGTAAAAGTTATTTGCATAGGTTCTTTATAGTCTTACATTCTTGGTCTTCTCTGCTCAAGCTAAAAAGCATAGGTTCTCATATTTTTAATAACTATTTAATAATATTCTTCATTAAATTGGAACTTTCAAATAAATTCGTGATATTATTATAAATGAATAGTTGAACTATCCAATTGAGAGTTATTTGAAATTGCTCGTTACAAGGTTTTTATATGAATTTTCTCTCCTCCCGACGAAGAATATCAGGTAAACACATTTTAAATTACCAACTAATTTTTTCCACTATTTTTTTTCGGATTGAAGTATTTGACAGTTCTTTGAAACGGTTCTTCACAATCTTCTCTTGTAGGATGGAGTTATAGAGAGAATTTTTAGATTATTAAGAGTTTTAAATTTATGATTGGTTGAAAATAAAATATTTGAATTTGAAATAAGCTATTTTATATTGTGAAGTTGCCATTTTGTGATTAGTCGAAACTGGAATATTGAAACTTTGAATGAACTTTTTTAGATTGTGGATGATGCCCTAATAAGCTATTCACCTATGCGTGGGTTATGGAAAGTAGCCTACCTGGGTGTTTGATGAGATGATCAAACGTCCATGCCTATCGGCGGGATTCAACCCCACGCACCACGCGGTGTGCTACTAGACTGAAAAATGTAACTTCCTAGATCACTATAGGCACACTTATTCCACATATATAACATTTCGATAGAGTAAATTGTACAACATCCACGAATGGCATTCTTCAAAGGAAACTGAACGTCAATGTGAGAAGGATAGTCTTATAATAGAATCGTTTAAACGCAATAATTGACCAAATTCACAGAAATATTTCATAAGAATCTATTGCTTCCTTATTACCAAATTTCAAAATGTAGCAGGAACTTCTCTAGTAGACTATAGGTTCTATGCTAATTCATAGAATCTGAAAGATTACTTTTTAATGATTCACTTGAGAAATAGAATTTCATATTTGCAGCTAAATGACATAGGCTACAGATTATGGGAATGAATAACTATTTCATGACAATACAAAATCGAAACGAAGTTCTGTAAGAAGTGATATTTTGTTTTATTATTGAAATCCGAAATGTCACAAGCTTCTGGTACAGAACTATGGCCTTATGAACCTTTACATTTCAACAGAAAAGGTTCATAGACAATAATGTTCCCTGTTTGAGCTACCTATATAGTTTACTATATACATTGCTAGATTAGTAGATTTGTCTGTCAATTAATTTATCGATTGTTGAATTAGTATATTCGCTTGTAACGAAAGCGTATTGAAGTGATCATAATATAGGTTCAATTAGCTTTTTAACGTCTTCTTCGTCTCTTGCTCTATTACCTTATCACTGGATTCGATCTGGTTCATCATTACAATGAAAGGCTAACATGCATAGAATACTCACATCAACTCGCATGCTTTCTCTTCCGATCACAATGTTTTGTGACTACTTTATATTTAAGAGGATTTTAGACGGTACTAAAAATGATTCATATAGATAAGAAAACTATATACAACATTATTTTTAGTCTATGAATCAATTCACGTCATTCTATGAAAGGGTATTAAGGTATAAGCTTATCCACTGGTTTATTACCAGTTAAATTTTAATTTTAATATAAAAAAACACACCAACGGCGATTAACTTTTGATTTCAAATGAAATTTTGCATTCCTATCAGTGATAAGAAATCAACCTGGGTTCAGGGATTATGCAATCACTCAAGGGTTTCAATTCTTATTCAATGCTAATGAAAAACTTTAGTTCATTCTTGTAGCTTTATAGAAACATAAATTTAAATTCTACAAATTCAATATTTTTAATTCTTGTTCCAGCTATAAAAAATATTTGAAGTTTGCTAAAGGTTAATGATATTAGTTGGAGAATCGTGCTAAGATGGTTTTTCATACGCAAAATGCCAAACATCGCCTCAAAAGATACTATCAATATACAGTATAGGTATTTTTCAAAATACATTTCATTATTTATTTTCGGTTGGACTAAGACATTGTTCTTAGGAATCTCTTTTTTTCATGAAGCACAATGTGAATTATTTCAAGATGCTTCTAAATTTTATATTTTCTCATAATAATTGGACATTTTGTAATTTATCAAAAAAGAGTTTAGGTTCACTATACGGCACCAGAAAGTGTTCAAACAATACTTTACAGAAAGACTACACACATTACTATCTAGACTTTGTATACTCTTCCAAAAATAGATCTAATCAGATAATGTACTCATCCAATTGAAAAAATAAGGAATTCTTTCAGTCTTCAATTACTCCATTGATTGTAAAAAACAGGCTCATAGGAGCCTACACTACAGCCTAAGTAGTAGATGATCATCTCAACTGCAAACCTAGCAGCCCTCTTCGTTATGGGCACAGTGTCAAAATGCATCTTCTAAACGAATGCAAAATATCCACACATTCTAAAAATTATGCAATTTTCCAGGTATATATGACACTCGGGAGTTACACTATAATTTAGTATATTCACTTTATTGATAACGCTCCTCTAGAATCAATCAGTCATTCCTATGACGCTAGAGTATATACACTATAATATATTAGTATATAATATACTCTATTGATAACTCTAGAATCAAAGTCAATTCCAGAGGTTTGTCGTAAGAGGTGAGTAGTGATTGATTGTAAAGTTAATTGATACCTAATGAGAAGTTATCACAGGAGTAAGTTACGGGAATGATGAGTCACTTTTATCTATCATAAAGTCGTTCAGCATCAACTCTTGTATATAGGCCTACACCAGTAACCTATACTACCAGTGCAATCTATAATATCTACCGTAATATTACGGTGTAATATATACCGTACCCCACTAATATGTCCTATAGTGAACTATAGTACGAACCTATTCCACGTCCTATAGTGAACTAGTATTGTTTAGTTATATTATGTTAGTCAGGTAATACGGTTGTAAAGCTTATCCTTTCGAGTAGAATCAATTATCTTGAAGAAGTATTTATGATGAAATATTTATGCCGTCAAAGATTTCGAATAGGCTTGATTTATGTGATCTTAAACATTGTATTCCATCACCTAAGTGTCCAAAGGTAATTATCACAGTAGGAGATGGATAATGCCGGGCTAGATTAATTTTTCTCAAAATTTATGTTCACATTAGAATCATCCAACGATATCATTTCCGTTCATTTCAGTTCATATCAGTTCCGTATCATTTCAACGTGGATCACTTCGTGGTTTTGAATAGCTACGTTAATTATAGCTAGCATTGACGTGAAGCATTTGTGGTCATCAAATATCAAATAAATGTGGTACAAGTTAAGTTATCCAAGTTTAGTTTGAATTGAATTTTTATAAGTTTAGTGAGGATATTATGGTCTTAGTGTACTCTATTGTCTTGGTATATTAAGCAATATACAAGCTAGCAAAAGAACTTTGGAGTATGGATTAAATATACAACCAGTAGTATTAAACATGAAAGAGTATGAATGAATAAGTTCAATTCTTATTTGAAGATCAGCAAACACCGATCGTACATCCTTTTTTATGCTCTAAACCGCTTTATAAATAATTAATCATTCCACCTCTTGTCGAATAATTCATCAATATTATGATGCTTTCCGGTTTCAAATGGTTTCAATCTCTTTATTGTGAACGACATTTTTTGGGAGTACACAAAATAAACATTCCCAAGTGTCCATAAAGTTGAATTGAGTCAGGTCGTATTGGTGGCCGATTTTAAAGTATTAAAGAGCACTGGCTAGTGGAAACAATTCTCCGTTATAATGGAAAAGAAGAATCTTATCATCCTTGTATCCTCTTTGATTCTACTGTATGTAGACTTACTCGTCAATGTTGTTCCATATTCAGATTCACCATCCAAATTCCCACTTGAAATCGAGGAGATCTATTCCAAAAATTCTGTATCATAATGTATCTTTGAATAAAAATAATTCATAAACTGAGATTAACGTTATCGAAAAATAGGTTCTAAGTAAAAAAAAGGAATAAGTTATGAAGAAGGTCAAGTTAATTAATTTTGAGACTATACTTGCTATTTTAAAAGCTTTGTGTATGCTTATAGTGATAGCAAGTCGATCTTATTTTTGCCATCTTCCATTCCTATCAAATTTTGTTTTGTTATGTATTTCCTACAACTTTGCTTATTATCTTTTTAACTGAACTCATGTACAATGTTATTGAAGATTATCTAGTGGACAATATTTCGATACGCAACATATTCCTATTATTAGGCCTACATTATAACGATTGATGTATGATACTGTATTCCGTGATACATGAATACCTACATCAAATGATATCAGAAACCTCTACTTTCAAGTGGAATTACTCTATCGGTTTATTAGTTTTCTTCATGGTTGGTTTCCATTGTAAATTGAATCGTTTTTTTCTAGTGTACATATTGATTGCTCAAAAACGTGATACATAAATGACCATATGAAGATCGAAATCAAATATGTTAAAACATAGAAGAACTTATTTTGTGAGATAATGTTATCAAGTCCTAGGTAGTGAAAATTTCATCAAGATTATCCGATATTGATTTAATTAATTGATAAATATTGTTGATCATATTTCATAGAACAAGATAATAATAATTAAGACAGACCTGGAGATACAATGAAGAGGTCAAAAAAATGTATTGAGGAACTCATATTCTTTATTGGATTACCTAATCTCTACCTGTTTGATTATAATGACAGTTGAAGATTAAGTAAAATAAGAAAAATGTTCTCTTATGATATTATCATCATTATAATTGGAGTTATATTCAAAATAATATGATATCTATAAATATTCTTCTTTAATTCGACGAGTTACTTACATTCATTGTTCATGCAGTATTATCATAACATAAAATTTTCTCATAGTACAATTATTGGGAATTCCCTATTACAACTAATAATGGACAATGAACCCACAATCCACAATAACGATCAACTATTAATAGACCATCAATAGACAAAATAAATTCAATGATAAAATAAATACTTATGAACAATTGCTCTCTGATTGTATTCTTTCAGGTTGACTCTCAAGGATGGACAATGATTATCGCCAATGAATGCAAAAATTAAACTTGGGATGGATTATATTTTCAATTATGTATGAGGAGATAAAACAATGTCCTATGAATTTCAGGTCAATGATAATTCAATTGACACGTTTCTTTTATTTAAATTACTGATCTTGAATCCTGCAATATCGAACAATAGTTTACACAGCTTTTAAAGAATTGAAAATTTCTTCTCTTTCCCTCTTCAAATTTTGGGATCAACTGAGAAAAAATAAAATAGAATTACTTATAAGATAAAATACCTTAGAATGAAAGCTATCATTCTAGCCAAATTCCAGTTACCATTGTAACAAAATTTGAAATCTATGTATCCATCCCCAAATTCTGTCAATGAAAGTAACAACAAAATCAACGGTAACAATTTTTGTCCAACAATAAGATCAACCAGAGCTCCAGCAAAGTGTTAATATTGGTTTAAATTCCTGTTGTATACTTTGGGGATATCTAATGGAATTTATTCAATGTATGAAAGCAGTCATAAATCGAATTTCTCCAATCATTGATCAATGCTTATTATAATTCAAATCAAATCAATAATCAACATTTTTATTCACAATTCGAACAATTGAGGGTCCTGCCAAACTCGAAGGTTATTTGGCGGGTGCCCAGTTACAGAAAAACAAGTTACAAAAGTTAAATAAACTTGGAAAAAATAAATATGACACTTCATTTTCATTTATTTATGAATAGTTCTGCCATATCTCCTTCGATTTCGTGGTATCATAAATGAATCATGAGGCAGAATGAAATCACCTTCTACAGTTTCATGAATAAGAAGATGTCAAATTATTTATAATTAATTATTTTAAAATGAACCCGGCTGTAATTGGATGAATGTATTTAGATAATAAATAGCTCAGCTATTTGGATGAATAGTCTAGTTCGTGTATTGTTGCTATCTCTTTTTAGACGCCAAGATAAATGAAACGTGAGGCGGAAGTTGGAATTAGAAGTGGGCCGTAATTAGAAACAGTAGTGTTGTTTTGACTCACTATTGTTAGGGAGCCCGGCCGGCGTGTTGTATGTACTCTCCACGAAGAGGAAATCCAAGCACTTCCACACACCACGGTACTTGCTGAACGACTGGACAGTATAACCAGCTCGCAGAAATTGCAAGAGATCACTAGCAACCGAACGGAGTCTGACAGATACTCGCGGTAGACACCACGGTCTCGGTGAAAGAACTAACTACTTGACCTAGCAGAGGTATCCCCCTCTCCTGGCTCCACGGACCCCTCTAGCATTTCACCTCAGTCCCACCTTACTAACCTCTGCTAATTGACTCCGCGAGAATTGCTCCAGAATTCAGGATTTTCCTGAAAATTATACGGTTCGTAATATCTGGTCAATGAGTGATCGCTGGTTATTTAACTGGAGAATGTATGGATCTCAAGGTCAAACAAAGTTACTGGCAAACATGAAGGCTGGATGAATGAAGACAGATCAGATTGAAAGGAGTTGGAAGGTGGGCCTATTTGAGAAACTGACAGTACAGTACTTTGCTTTTACGTCTCGATATTCTGTTGGAAATAAAGTAAGGTATACAGATAGAAAAGATAGAGTACCCAACTTTGTAAACGAAGTTGCAGAATAAATTTAATAGCTGGTCAAAGAGGAATTGAATTCAATGAAAATCATCCATGTAATTGGCTCCGCTCATGTTATTATAGATATTGTGCAAGCATCATCAATCACATCGATAATTTTTTATGTGTTGTCAAATTGGTATACCCTTCTGGAATGGAACCTCACAACTTTTAGTGTTGTTATAAGCTCCCTTCCTCACTCTCTCTCTCACACACATACTCTCTCTCCCTTTCTTTCTCTCTCTCCCTAAACCCACCGAAAATCCGAGTTCCTTTATATCCATAATCCTTTACATTCTACATCCTTACACCTCACCAAGCCTTAATATCCGCCCACTTGTATCTTTCGTATTTTTCCCTTCACCGTATATTCTGCTGATTCAATTCATTCATATCACCATCATTCCCATTTTCAGCATGAATTTTCACAAATATGTTTTTTATGTAATATTATTTGTATTATAATTGATTTTTCATCATATAAATGTTATTATTTTGTTTATTATTACCAGTGTTTGCCAGACACTGGCAATGTAAGATGTTTTAAATAAATATCAAATGTCAAATATCTCTCTTCAGTGATCCTTGATTGATTCAAAAACCAACATGCATTCTTTGTATGATACCATTTCTCAAGTAATAGGCTAGATAATTGACCGAAGCAAAGCTGAGGTCTTAGTTTCGACTCGATCAGCTTTTGTCTGTTTGCTTGTTTGTTTGTACCGTAGTTACAGTTGCAGTTATTGTCCGATTTGGATGAAATTAGGTATGCAAGTTCTTTGAAACAAGCCGCAGAAACGTATGTATAACGATTTTTGATAAGACCTCCGTTTTTTGTAATTTGAAAAACCGCCGACCAACCTCCATCCAGAAAGTTACTTTTTCGTATGTAGCGAAAATACAGCAATTCATGTTCCTACTTTTTGCCTTCAATATCACCAGCTCATGGTGGCGGTGGGAGCTTTGACACTCACACTGTGGGACCCAGGTTCAAATCTTTTTCCTACCAGATATTTTTTGCAGATAATACTAATTGTTTTATCTTATTCTAATAATATATCATTATAAAATAAATTATTATGATCAGATAGAATCATTCAATTGAATCATCTTATTATTATTAAATTGATTTATCAAATTAATTGGATAAATTATAAAAAAAAACTTTATTGTATTTGAAACCAATACTGCAGTTGTAGAGAAAATGTTTTATGTAATTCGAGCGATAAAGTCGAGTTTTACGCTCTTAATACTTGAATAACTATTATTGTCTATGTTACAGATAACTCAAATATTTCAGTTGTGGACAATTTTTATCATCATAAAAATTAATCAACAACTATTTAAGTTGTAGACAATATTTAACATCATAAACATTTCTTTAATCTCCAACTTCTTTTATTCATAATTATCAGTTATTATTTTAATTATTTTTCAACTGAATTTTCAGTTTATCAGGAACAATAATTATTATTAGCCTATTCAAATTGTTAAAGACTCATTTATTTAAGAGAGAAAGCATGAGAATGCCCTATAAACACATTAGTGCATCAGTTTATGAATGCCGAATGAATGAATGAATGTTAATGCTAATTCTGAGTGTGAATGTAAATATGAATGTAAAATTCTGAGGTGTAGTAGTCTCGCTCGAATTCGCGCTGTATCTATGAGATCATGAGACAGCTCATGAAAGAGCCACAAAGTAGAAGGATTATCTTCTCTGTGAGAGAGCGTGAGGTAGCGCATGCGCCTTTAAAAATGTGAATTTTTTGTGTCGCTCTACAGTGTCAAGTCTTTTGTTTTCATTTTAATATGAGATTGAAAACCGAGTTGTGAGTGTGAGCATTAAAACATTCTGCATAGGCCATAACAAGCCATAACATTGAATCCGCTTTTCATGAAATCATGACATCATTAGCAACCTTCTGTCATTGTCATCAACAAACCTATCTTATTTAGAATCATTTTCCGTCTCACTATCGTCTGTGAGACAATTCATCGTCTAAATTGCCTACTGCATATTCCATTTTCCGTCAGTTGACCGATTTCTTATAATTAATTATTAGAAAAGTTGTAATATATGTTAATATTGTAAATATGGAGACGATATAAAGGTACCTCCTTGATAAGTCCGGTGTCCCTGCAAACAGTGTTTCTAGCACTTTCAATGGAGAAAATAATAGATGACATGGCTAAATCTTCTCAATATACTGTACTTACTCTACTGGGCCTTCTTATTAGTTTTAAAGTTGTATTCATGAGCGAGGTCCACTGTTCGCAGAACTACTAGTTATTACGATATGACGATTCAATAAAAAAACATATTTTAGGTATATACATATGCTACTACTATGGATTAACCCTCTCATTTGTTTTTTATGTTGTGTGGATGCGAAAATGGATGTGAAAAGGGTACTTTGATTTTTATTTTTGGATTGTAGTCTATTATATGAAGCAACTTAAATAATATGAGTATATTTATATTACTCAAGTAATAATTTCTGTAATTTATGATGTGGTTACTCAACATTATTTTTTCCTAAACATTTTATGAGAACGGATCAACGAATTAGAATGCAAATTTCTGAAAAACTTCTACTCGAGACATATTTACAGAAACTTGAAGTTCCACTCTTAGCTAACGTATATTGATAAAATTTGACGTGACAATGTGCCTATTACTATATCTAAAGGTCTGTTGGAGCATAAGATCTGACAATGGATGAATCTTAAACTCGAGAAGTTTGAGTCAGTGTCATTACGCTTAATATAATGCAGGATGATATTAACTAATAGTTGGTAAATTAATATATAATATCACATTGATTCAGTAAAGAGTCCTTGGTATTCGTATCCACATCCATATTATCTCTATGTTAAAAATTTATAAAAGGTGATTTCACCTTGCATCACTTATAACAACATTACATGATTCAGAGTAACGAAGAAGGAGGAGCAGAAGCAGAAAATTGGACTTCCACCTTCTAGGAAAATTATTAACATATATTATTATATTCCATTCTCCTCTAGCTTTAGAACCTAAAAAAACGCTCACGACTCTATCCTTTTTTATTATTTATCCGACATGCTTTTCCCTCCCAATCGATTCATTCGACGCACGGAGTTCAAGTCAAGATAAAATTCCAAATTTAGTCTGATGAACGAAAAAAACTGAAAATGCGAAACAATATCTCATAAATCTTCAAAGCTGAAGATTAGAGTGATTGAATGTGATTTGGCTTTGCAAGATTGATCATAGTGGTCGATCAAGGATATTTTCAAGCAACATCGTTACTTCAGCCTTGAAGTAACGAACAAGGAAAAATCAATCACAAATCAAATAATCTCTGCAGAGAGGAAATGCAATTATTATTGGCGATACAGCGATAGCCAACACTTAGCATCAGTAAGACCTCATTCGCAGAATATCGATCCAGACCTGGTTGGGAATTCCATTTGTACAGAGCTGCTTTACGATTAGCATTACTCAATGCAAGTCACGCGGATTCGTAGAATCAAGCTACTTTTTAATTTGAACTGCTCAGGAAGGATTGGGAAGTCCAAAAAAGTTACAAAACTGATTGAGAAAACCTTATTGTGGAAACCAACTTCATTGGTAATTCAGGGCAGTAGAGTTGGAATATATTTAGCAAAGTTTAGGAAAGTTTACTCAACTGAAAGTTATTCTTTGTAAATGGAATAACTTTCTCAAAAATCTGGTGTGGTACACTCACACAACTTTCCTTGCTCATTGAACTGGGAGCCTCATTCTTAAACGATAATAATTTAGAGAAATATCATAATGACGATTGGCGGCAACATAATTATTTGAAACTACGATCGGACTACTGTATATGTGTGTATATAATTTATTGTTTTCAGAGTACTTTTTCCTTTGTGTAAATCGTGAAATCCGATGATTTTTTAAAAGTCGTCAGAACAGCTGTTCTACAGATGAAATATCTCGACTATGTGTTATTTTTATAGACTGCTCTACCTACCTACCTCATGCACGAGAAGGAGGTTACAAAGTACATTTCTCAAGGATGGGGTGAACCCCCAGTTGATGCCAGTTGATGGGGCTGATAAATAACTATATGGAGTATGAATTTGAAATAAATCAGTCGAGTAATTTTTGAGAAAATCGTGAAAAACATGGTTTTTCAGTAATTATCCGCCATTTTTCTCGAGAATATTACGCAGCTCCTGCAATTTTCCTAGAAATAAGACTCATGTCAGTTGATAGGGCTTATAAATAGCTATCCATGGTATAAATTTGAAGAAAATCGTTAGAGCCGTTTTCGAGAAAATCGTGAAAAACATGTTTTTTTAGCAATTATCCGCCATTTTTCTCGAGAATATTACGCAGCTCCTGCAATTTTCCCAGAAATGAGACTCATGTCAGTTGATAGGGCTTATGAATAGCTATCCATGGTATAAATTTAAAGAAAATCGTTAGAGCCGTTTTTGAGAAAATCGTGAAAAACATGGTTTTTTAGTAATTATCCGCCATTTTTTCCGCCATCTTGAATTGAATTTTATTGAATTTCTTATTGTCGGGTCCTCATGGTATAAGGACCTTAAGTTTAAAATTTCAAGTCAATCGGTTAATTAGGAATGGAGTTATCGTGTTCACAGACATACACACATACACACATACACACACACACACATACACACACACACACACACAGACCAACACCCAAAAATCATGTTTTTGGACTCAGGGGACCTTGAAACGTATAGAAAACTTGAAATTGGGGTACCTTAATTTTTTTTGGAAAGCAATACTTTCCTTACCTATGGTAGTAGGGCAAGGAAAGTAAAAATTGATATTTTCAAGAAATTTTAATATCATTCAATCAACAATACCATGAAGAATTTATCCTCAAAACTTCATGAATCTGTCCCAAAAATTTAAACTTTAGACGCTCTAAAAAAGTAATGTTCTAAAAAAGTAATGTTCAGAAAAAAATAAAGTGTGGAGACTTTTTTATTTTGATAGCTTGATAATATACAAATCAAAAAACTTTGAAAAATATCACCAGTAAAAAGTATTTTTTAGCCTGTTGCACAGTCAGGATAACTGAGACTACTATAAGGCGTTACACCCTTCAGCCTGGTCGTGGGCTCGAATCCCGCCGGTACGTTTGTTCATCTCATCAAATCACTCACTGTCTCTCTTTCTTTCTCTCTCTCTCGCGGCATTACCCTCGCACAAGAAAAAATCTCAAGTGGTCATCATCCACAATAGAAAATATCTAAAAACATCGTTCTCACCTTTTCAAAACCCTCAAAGTGTAGCCCGTAGGAGACAAGGACCAAAGATACTTTTCAAATGACTGACACCTTTCAAATTCAGTAGGGACTTGTCATGCTAGGGGAGGTGGACGATGTAGTCCAACGTTTGAGAGGTTGGAGAAAACTTCTCTTCATCTCTAGAGGAAGAGGAATATAAGGAATATTATATTGGTATTTTTTTGTGGGAAAGATCCATTTCCTCGGAGAGGTAGAACACACCTTGATTGGGTTTTATATAGATTATAATTAGTCAATTATTGGTGTTCATTGAAAGAAATGAGGTACATGTTCATATATACAGGTGGTTACAAAAAAAATCAATTTATGATTTCGCATCACAGACCAGGGAATCAAGGCAGATTCCTACATATCAGTATTAGAATCAGTGACCGTTAAAGTAAAAATATAATAATTCGTAATTCCCATGAGTTCTATATGGGACTATTCCTCTGCCGAGTGAGTATGAGTAGTCACATTGGAACTTATAGAAATGATATTCCAACTGTGGCGGAAACGTTCATTGATACTGACTGATAAGCCTTCAATTGTGCAGAATCTATTAATAAATAATTACAAATAATCGTATCATGATGAATTGAATGGATCCATCCCAACAATTACTCTCAGCTTTCTATTGCTACAACCTACATTTCAATCACAATTTTTCATTTGCATGTGATCTTTTCCATCATTATTAATCATGTTCGTCACGGTTAATTCGCATGTTCGTCACTACCAATTCAATTCGGAAAGCATAAGTTTTTTATAGTCCAACTAACAATATTTTTTTAATTCGAGGCAATTAAATTTGGATCCGATCTCAAGAAATATCAACAGCGTTCTCCGTTATTCTTGTAAATGTTCGTTTTCCCCCAAATTTATAGAAGGGCATCGTTGTGTTATCGTCCCAATTATAACTAGCAGACATGAACAGCTAATTTGCGGGCTGTGATTTGTGTGCTGTGTAGACAGAACTAAATTTTAATTTGTCTAATTGCCAAAATTTCCTGGTTTATTTTGTGAGAGATACGAATTTTCAATTGTTATCTACCCAATCTATTACAGTAGAACAGGGTATGCATTTTAGTATCTGTTTTTTAGAATAAAAATATCATACTCCGGGCTCTTGTTTCTCACGTTGGAGAGGTATCACCTTCAAGCCAACTCAGCTTATTGGCAGTAATGTGTTTCAAAATCACTTGAACGTAGTTTGGAACCAACCAAAATCTTCACTAATGATCCATCTCTCATCCCCCATTTCTCAAGCGTATGCCTCCCATATGTTTTCCTCATAGTATTTTCAGAAGAAAACGTTTATTGAATGAACATAATTTTATTTAAACATCAATAAGCAACAATGAAAAACGTATTCAACTATCCCTTGGACATATTCAAATCATTGGCTATACTTTTGTCCATACTTCATTGTATTGATTTGAATATAAAAATTATTAATCAAAGCTTTTATAAGTGATTTTTTGTGAAGTTTTTCAAATTATTCTTATGTATATAAATGTAATTCGATGATGACTTCTGCTGACTTGCTTTATATTGGAATCGATGTTGGCTACTCTCTGAAGGTACAGTGTATACTTGCTTTATATTGCAATCGACTATTAGGGTTTAATTTCAACGTATGATTTATGTCAATCTACAGTAATTATTATCTATTAACTTGCATCCATGTACTTGAATGTGGTATTCTCAACGTAAAACTTGCTAATTCTACGATAAATAACAATTATCCTACCATAACCATTATATTATTTTTTATTAAAATGTATCATATTCGAATATGGCTAGTTACACTCATCGAATTTTGGACGTACGATTTTTGCCGTCCTTATAAATTCTATTATATTGAACAGATGATGTCAAACAGATGATGTCGAACAGATGATGTCAAACAGATGATGTCGAACAGATGATGTCGAACAGATGATGTCGAACAGATGATGTTTGTCAAGCCCCGTTCAATCTGATACAATTCATAAGGACGGCAAAAGACGAACGTCCAAAAATCGATGTGTTTGTAACTAACTTATCCTGACCAATCTATATCTGTGGAGTATCTCAAGATAAATTGCTAGTTCGGGGTCATCTATCGTGTTCATTAATCGTTGTATTGCGGCAGAATGACACGTTGCCCGTTATATTCACATATTCACATTCTAATATCCTTTCGTATTTCACGGTAAATTGTTTTGAGCCGGTAGTGAAGACACTGATTCCACAAAAATGACTGTCTGTGAATGCATGTGTGCGTTGGTGGGCGAGTAAATGCTTATTGCAAATATGAGAATGAACGTTTTCAGAGAAACAAAGACGGAGACTGAGGTAGATTGAGATGGAGGAAAGTAAAGTGAGGATCATGAACGTCATTTCCATTAATTTTGCGATCGTGAGTACGCAACTCTTGATGAAGCAATGCCTAAAAGACGTCGGATATGGTGTCCCTCGTGTGGAGTTTCCCAACAATTGGAGATGTCCGACTGTCCAGTAAGATCATGGAATAATGAAGGTGAGTTCGAAATGAAAGAATGAGTGATGGAAGAGTGGCATGGTTTTTTGCCTGTTGAGACATTCAACTATTAAAAGCTATCTATGAATTCCACATTTACACAAATCTTTCCTAAGCTACTCGATCGTACAGGTATAGTTCACATCGATAATATACTTTTACATATATATAAAAGAATAAGTAATCATAATATTTAGACCTGCATTAATTTGAGCGTACAATAGGGGCGACATCGCCTTACTAAAGAGTGATAGTACTTTTTTAATAATTCAACAATCAACTTGGAGGTTAAATGAAATTGAAGAAAATAAGCGAATGAAAAATAATCTCCCTCTTGATGATATACCACTGCAAAATACGATGTGTAACACGCAAACTACAGTGTAATTGAAACTATCAATATTTATGCAATACACCTCCTAATTATTATTACACAATATTCACCTTTTCTAGCTGTTCCTGTTGGTTATATTCGACACAAATATACGCAATACAATGATTTCTCTGACTCATTCATTATGAGTCATTCATTAGAATTGGAGACAAAAAGGGTTATCAATCTCCTGAAAATGATCATTAGAAAACAGTAATTGTTTGTCTTCAAGTTTCAAAAATCATGAGGGCGTATTGATAGCGATGAGATTTGGAAACATTTTGCAAGCAGATCGGGAAAAGTAATTTGTTTTCATTCTGAATAACAATCATCGATTATACTGTTTCATCAGAATTGCTATGAAATGTCAAGCCGTTCGCTTTGAAATGATAAGCTTTGTCTAATTACAGCTGACCTGATTCTGTTGATCGTAGCCTAATCTTAGACATCATGCTGATCCTAGATACATTGACTACATTATTTCTCAAGCAATTTTAGAAGGATTTTCTCCTGAAGTAAAGCTAAGATTACACTTCGCTGCTATTGTAAAATTGAAAAGCTCACATTCACATTTATATGAAAGGCCATAATGACACATGGAGAAGTATGAATTCGTATGGATTTCAATTCTTTATGGTTGCGATAGATACGATCAGAGCATCAGTCTTAAATCGGCCATGATTATTTAGAATTTTCATGTCAGGTAGGTAACAATAATCAGATACCTTGTACCACATGATCTCCCTCTTTATTCTCTCCCCTCTTCTGTCCTTTTACTAAGGAAATACAATTTTAGGACTGATTATTATAAAGTTATTTATGGAGATTCTATTCATAAAAAATGTCTGATATGGTGGATTTGATATCAGAAGGAAAGAACTCACTAATTGAATTAGACAAATCAATGGAGGATCGAAAGACTACACGGAGCTCTCCAGTATAGCTGGTTCAGTCAGACACAAATAATAATAATATAGAAAAAGTATTTTTCTTCTTCTTCTACTTCATTAGTAACCAGTCCATCGTTTTGAATATGGATGTCACCAATATTTTTTTTCAACCATTATTATTTTTCATTATTTTTTAATCCTTGACAAAAATAGATACATAAGGCCGGTCCTGGCACACAAGTGTGCCAGAACTGGCCTTTACCTCAAGGTCATCCAGGTCAACCACCCCTAACCTCAAGGTCATCCAGGTCAACCAACCTAACCTCAAGGTCATCCAGGTCAACCACCCCTAACCTCAAGGTCATCCAGGTCAACCACACCTAACCTCAAGGTCATCTAGGTCAACCAAACCTAACCTCAAGGTTATCCACGTCATCCAAACCTAACCTCAAGGTCATCTTGGTCAAAAAAAAAAATTAAAAAAAATTGAAAAAAAAATTAAAAAAAAATAAAAAAAAAATAAAAAAAAATAAAAAAAATAAAAAAAAATAAAAATAAAAAAATTAAAAAAAAATAAAAAAATTAAAAAAAATTAAAAAAAAATTTAAAAAAAAATAAAATTAAAAAAAATTAAAAGAAAAAAATTTAAAAGAAAAATTTAAAAAAATTAAAAGAAAAAAATTTAAAAAAAACACATAAAATCGGGAATAAATGGGAAAAAAGGGAAAAAAGGGGAAAAAAGGGGAAAAAAGGGGAAAAAATTCCCTACTGATCTTGAACTGGGGTATAAAAGGAGTTGTTCTGCATGGAGTGAGACATTGTATCTTCTGCAGTCGTGCTGCTAGTACGTGTGTGTGTGATTTTCGTGTATTGGTTTTGGATTACTTTCATCTTTATCAACATCAAGAGTAAGTATCAGTGCATTTCATAGTTATATATATATATATTTTTATTATATTCCTGATTTGACAATGAAATTTAAAAGAGTTGAATTTTGAAGTAGTTTGAGACTGTCAATTAAATTCTAAAATGACTTAAATTCAAAAATGACTAGTTTAATTATGAATTAGGTTCCAATACATAGAGTAAATAACATAGTCAAAAATGACTAGTGTAATTATGAATTAGCCTCCAATACATACAAGTTGAGAGTTTAATTGTGAATTATGTTCTTTGAGTTGGTGGTTGTAATTCAACCTAACCTAAAAATGTATAACAAGTCTTTGCCTTAGAATTAGGCTGTACCCACAATATGTTTGACATTGATAATGTGTATGTCATTTCAGACATGAGCGGCAATGGTTCTAATGATCAGGAGCACCCATCCCACCTCAGGAAGTAGATCCTAGACCCCCATTCACACTCCCCCATACAGCTCCGGACAATCATCCCTAGAACATAAACACCTACGAACCTCCATCCTCGACCCACGATCCTAGATATTGATACCGATTCACCGCCTTCATCTCCCACATCTGATGAAGGTATATATAGAGTTGAATACTGCATACCATACTAATACAATATTGTTTTGCATTGTTCCAGATGAGCAAAGCTGCAGTGGATGGAGTTTGCTTATCATCGATGGATTGCTCATCAGAAGTAGACCTCAATCCACAACACCAGTCATCCAACCACCACCAGTCATCCAACCACCACCAGTCGCCCCACCATCGCCACCAGTCATCCCACTATCACCGCCAGTCGCCCCACTATCGCCACCAGTCACCCCACTATCGCCGCCAGTCGCCCCACTATCGCCCCCAGTCGCCCCACTATCGCCACCAGTCGCCCCACTATCGCCGCCATTCGCCCCACTATCGCCACCAGTCGCCCCACTATTGCCACCAGTCGCCCCACTATCGCCGCCAGTCGCCCCACTATTGTCATATAGGTAAGAAATCACCTTGCTATGCTTTCGGCGATGCAATTTCAGCGACCCCCACTCCACATCACTCTCGAGGAGGGCAAAGGAGGAAGAGGAGGAGAAGGGGGGAGAGGTCAATGTCAACACTCAATATCATAATAATTTTCTTCATTTTTAAATTATTATACATACATCAAAGCATATCTATGGACCAATCAAATACAGAAAGTAACTATTTCCTTATGTCTACTGGGATTATGCTTTAGAACATCTGGCTTAATTCTAATTTTATAATTCAAATCAATGTTAGAGCTCTCAAATTCCTCCTCTAACCAATAGTTAGACACATACAATTCTTCTAGGCTCTCAAACTGTAAAATATACTGTATCTTGTTTCTATTATACACTTCTTTTATTGCAATAATGACCAACTCTGTACCTTCTGGTAACTCTTCTAATCTTTTGCACTGTCCTACTTTTACTTTCCCTTTAATTTCCAGCATTGTGATGTTATTATACTGCTCCACTTCTTTTTGTGTGAAGGGAGTGTCTTCCAAGTTTTTCCAAACATCTGACAGAAACTTAAGTGATTCTATTCTAGGAAATGTATGACCATTATAGCTTGTCATGCCATTGGTGGTAATTTCACAAATAATTTCTCCCCTTGGTAGACAAATAATTTCTTTTTGGTCATTGTATGGGATTACAAAATAACCCACTTTTTTAAGGTCTTCTATTGCGTTGTATGCATTAAGAAAAACATTTTTATGGGAGCCCTCTACAAAGTAAACATGTTTCGAACTTTCCTTCTCTCCTAAAACTCCTACATATGGGAATTTACCAGTATTATTTACAGAAAATGCAGTCACATTATAAACCCCACTAGGCTCAAAATTCCACCAATGTGAATAAGAATATGGTTCAAGTTGCTCTCTTAAATTCCCAATCTCCTTCTCGAATTCTATAAGTTGTTTGTGCTGCTCCTTTATGCTCTCTGTAGCCTCTAAAAACTCTACCTTTCTACGTTTGAGATTAATCTCATCCAACTCTAGCTTACGCTTTCTGCTAGATAGTATTGTGATTGGAGACAAGGGCTGTATCTCTTTAACAGGGTATGGGAGAAGCTTACAGGTTATGTTTGCCCATTTTCTTAAGACTTGTGGTATCAAGTTACCTGTTGCTACAAGGCCCAACTCATCTAGGTCAACAACTTTGGATATGGTAGAGAAAACTGTGGTTGACTTGGAGAAATAAGTCTCACCACTCTTAATATAACACTTTTGTATAAAACTAATATTGTCCTTGTTGTCTGTATCCTCAAAAATTTCCACATAATTAATGGGTAGTAGATTAAAGCTAAATGCAGAGATTACATAGGATATTATTCTATTTCGTTGTTGTGGATTGGTAGGCAGATTTAATTGTACTCCAGTCAATTTCTTGGTATTGCTATTCCCCAGTAGACATATTGTAAGAGATTGTTAAAAACCAAACAACAGCTATTCTTTAAATTGTTTGTCAGTTTAGTCCACATTTTAGCTAAGGATACAGAAAATATGGGAGCATTTTGGAAATAATTCTTACTGTCATTTAAGAGTGACAAGCAATCTTGAATAGGGTCAAATTGATTAGAGCTATAGTTATTTCTAATGCTATAGTTATAAATTGTTGCTTCCAAACGAGTAATACCATGCATTTTAGCCAAGTCAGAGGTAAAGGTTTCACATAATCTTGTATCTGGACAGGCAATAAAGTCTACAATATGGTTACCTAGCTGCTTATTTACACCAGGGCTTGTCATTTGACAAACAAACTTATTATAAATTTTTACTCTCACATTATTATTAACCCAAGTCAAGCAATCAATTCCAACAGTTCCATCATTATTCACAATTACATTATAGTCTTCTTTATATTCTCCTTGGAAACAAAAACAATGATTTGTAGTTAGAAAATCACACATTCCACTCTTGTTAAATATTCCAGCAAAGTCCTGTGTTATGTCCAAGTCCAGAAGATAGAAATGTTCCTTCCTAAGCTGCTCCAATATTGTTGTTAACTCCTCCATTAATGTAGCAATGGGGACATCAGCAAGCTCTACTTTGTATGGTATCCCCACTGGATTGTAGTACTTCTGCTGCACTTCTCTATAGTTGTCCTCCCCAAGCAGTTGTAGAATCTTCTTTGACATATCGCTTCCACTGTCCAATAAGTATAGCAACTTTGCTTTAACTCCATGCTTAGCTGACACCATTCTGGAGAATTTTCCTCTCAAGTACAAGTTGAATGATCCACACATCT
This sequence comes from Nilaparvata lugens, assembly GCF_014356525.2. NCBI lineage: Eukaryota > Metazoa > Arthropoda > Insecta > Hemiptera > Delphacidae > Nilaparvata > Nilaparvata lugens. Next base: position 84,902,686 of record NC_052518.1, on the reverse strand, counting down.
CCTTCTTTAGAATAAAACGTCTTTTATCCAGTTCTTGGCAGTCCTCCAAACCACAAACCTTTACCAGCATAATATTGTCACAAAAAGGTTATGTTATAGGCACAAGATTTGATTCATCCTGCACCAACAGTTCTTCTCCAGCAGTGTAATCAATTTTCCCAATGTCTGTAATAAGGTTGTCATTGCACAGATTTTCTGTCAGCAGCCACAAACCAAACCGCTCATTGGTAGGCTTTATTTTATTACCACAGAGCTGAGAAACACTAAACACTTTGGAAGGAGCCATGTTCACTCCTTCGCTGCTACTATCAAACTGAGCGAATGTCAATTATTCTGGAGTATTTATTGGGATACAGCTAAGGAGAAGGATACTGCGCATGTGCAAAGATAACTAGAAAATTGTTGTATAATGTTGTGTAATGTGAGCAGAGAAGGTTGTAATCCAATGTGAAACACTAAACACTTTGGAAGAAGCCATGTTCACTGCTTCGCTGCTACTATCAAACTGAGCGAATGTCAGTTATTCTAGAGTATTTATAGGGATACAGCTAAGGAGAAGGATACTGCGCATGTGCAAAGATAACTAGAAAATTGTTGCATAATGTTGTGCAATGTGAGCAGAGAAGGTTGTAATCCAATGTGACGTCATCCAGGCTAAGAGCAGTGATGGGTGGAGCCAAGGTCATGTGACAGAGGGAGGAGTAGGGGTCGCTGAAATTGCATCGCCGAAAGCATAGCAAGGTGATTTCTTACCTATATGATATACATACTGGTCAGTGTTTATCAGTATATTGAGGTCTGAGAGTTTGACCTCCGCTATTTATACATTTTGGACCCATACCAAGTGCCAAGTGCCACTGACTGAACAGTGACTGAACAGTGACTGATCAGTGACTGAACAGTGACTGATCAGTGACTGAACAGTGACTGATCAGTGACTGATCAGTGACTGATCAGTAACTGATCAGTGACTGATCAGTAACTGAACAGTGACTGATCAATGACTGATCAGTGACTGAACAGTAACTGAACAGTGACTGATCAATGAGTGGATGACCCTACCGTCCTCCAACAGACATGCTGAATACTGGTGAGCATGGTCCATGTGGCAGGAGGAGCTAGGGTCATTGAGAATGCTCATGCTCAGCCGGCAGGACAATTGCCAGCCGCAGCAGGTCGACTGTTGGTGGCGGTCGGACGACCGGCGAGGTGACCGGCGGGGCGACTGGTGGCCGGGCGACCGGTGGCGGCGGCCGACCGGCGGCGGCTGGGCGACTGGTGGTGGGGCGACCGGCGGCGGCCGGGCGACCGGCGGCGGCTGGGCGACCGGCGGTGGCTGGGCGACCGGTGGCGGGCGACCGGTGGTGCGACTGGTGGGGCGACTGGCAGCGGCCGGGCGACCGGTGGGGCGACCAGTGGTGGTGGGGCGACCGGTGGGGCGACCGACGGGGTGATCGGTGGCGGCCGGACGACCGGCAGCGGGGTGACTGGCAGTGGTGGGCCAGTCTACCCACTACATACAAAAAATATATCCTCTGGCTCTGTTGATACTGACCTTTAATACTTACCTTTACTGCCTTGGATTCGAGCCTAGAACCTCCAACTCAGGAAGCTGACTTGCTAACCACTACACCATAGAGGATTTATGTTTAAAGACTTAAATTATATAGAATATGATACTTCTTCCGACCGGCGGCGGCCGGGCAACCGGTGGGGTGACCGATGGCGGCCGGGCGACCAGCAGGGGCGACCGGCAGGGGCGACCGGCGGGCAGTTCAAGATCAGTAGGGAAATTTTTTTTCCCCTTTTTTCCCTTTTTTCCCATTTATTCATAATTTTATGTGTTTTTAATTTTTTTTTTCCGATTTTATGTGTTTTCAATTTTATTATTTTTTTTTTTTTTTTTTTAATTTTTAATTTTTTTTTAATTTTTTTTTTCAATTTTTTTTTTTAATTTTTTTTTTAATTTTTTTTTAATTTTTTTTTTTTAATTTTTTTTTAATTTTTTTTAATTTTTTTTAAATTTAAAAAAAAAATTTTTTAATTCTTTTTATTTTTTTCTATTTTTTTTTTTTAGATGACCTTGAGGTTTGGGTGGTTGACCTGGATGACCTTGAGGTTAGGGTGGTTGACCTGGATGACCTTGAGGTTAGGGTGGTTGACCTGGATGACCTTGAGGTTGGGGGTGGTTGACCTGGACGACCTTGAGGTTAGGGTGGTTATCCTGAATGACCTTGAGGTTGGGGGGTGGTTGACCTGGATGACCTTGAGGTTAGGGTGGTTGACCTGGATGACCTTGAGGTGAAGGAGGACTCTGGGATACTTGTGTCCAAGAGTCCTCCTTTTTATCTTACTGACAAACATGCAGAGTGACTGCTTCTTGGGACAAAAGCTCATGAAGTCACGGCCGTTTTCATCACTGGATTGTCGGTTTATATGCTGGATGACTGCTGCAATTCTACGACTTCTCCTTCCGGGAAAGTGGGTTTTCACAGACTGATTCGAGATTCAGTTTCAGTTTCCAGTTCTAAGTTGTATTCACAAATCGAGTTTCTCAGCTTCCACTTCACAGAATTTATGTAATAGAATCCCTTTTTAGTAGAGTGATGACTCAATCCAGGATGACCAAGTTAGTAGAGCACATTTTTCCTCATTCACGGATTAACTGTTGTGGAACAATATTGTATTCACCAATATACATTTTCGTCAGCAAATTTTAATTTGCTGATATAAATTTTCATATCAGCAAGCCCAATGAAACTCATCTCCTGCATTACAGTGCGATAACCAGGTTCAGGTTGAACTCGAACTTGGTCATGCACTATTATACTGATTTTGAAATTCGAAACTTGTAATTAAATGCGAATCAATAAAACTTTATAGTTCACTTCATATGTGTGAATAAGTTCTGAGTGGACTCTTGCCCACACTGCTTTCCACTAGAAATCCCAGGATCGGCCTGGGTGACAAAGTACCCCAGAATAAAGATTCAAGACATACAGCTGAAATCACGCATAATGGACAGTTTGTGTGAAAAACCGAAATTAGGAGTCAGCTGGATGAAATACTAAAATTTGTTTCTTTATGCATCATTATAATCACACGAATCTCTTGCCAAGTAATCAGTTAATGAGATCATACACACTAATAAATATAGTATTAAGAGATTTCTCAATACCTCTGTAACTATTAGAATCCGTTCAATTCAATTCAATTTATAATTGCATCCCAAACATCCGAATAATCAGACTGAGGATAAGTCAAAAAAGAGCAACCTAGGGGAGGTTCTCAACACATATCATAATCACATTGAAAAAATACTGTAATTATACAATAGTCACATGAAATATATATAAAACGCAGTTAGTCATGAGTACCTATGTACAAGGGCCTGGGACGAATCAAAGACAAGGAACAATAATATATCACTCCTAGAAACTCATCCACAGAATAGTATGGCCTTTCAAGCAAAAGCCTCTTTAACACTCCTCTGAATCTTCGCCTTCTGAAGTCCGCCATGTCTCTAATATCCTGAGGGAGTCTATTATTTATATTTTTGGGCCCATATATTGCGGAGATTTCTCAACATGACGGTTCTATGAGCAGCCTCTGATAGGGAGGCTGAGTGCTTTGTATTGTAACTGTGGATTTCATTATTGCGGGTGAAATTTGCTAGGTTTTTGTGAACATATGAACAGATCTCCAAGATATACAGTAACGGCAGTGTGAGTATCCTGCTGCTGAGGAATAGTTCTCGACAGGGATATCTGGGGCTTACCAAAAATAACTCTTAATGCTTTTTTCTGAGATCTAAATACTTGGATGAAGAATTTTGATCTTCCCCAAAGGGTTATGCCATACTTGAGGAAAGGAAAAAGATAAACGTTGCATACCACCATTAGGGCTTATATACATGATAGCCTCACAACAAGTAATAGGTTCAATAAATGAAATTGAAAATCGATTTTAAAGAACTCATACACTATTATAATAAATTAGCAGTGGAGCACACATCCATGCGGACTACTACTTTCTACGAGTAATCAAGATGCTAATGAATGGCGGAACTCTCTGGGGGGAAAAAGATTAATTAGTTATTGTCACATGAAATGCAATTAATTAAGCATCAAGCGGAAATATTCCATTGAACTTATGTGGGCCGGATACAATGGGTAGTCTATGTTGTGTACTTGATACTTGAATCATTTCATGACCAGCCAAATTCTAGTGATTTATTATTATATTCTAGATCAAGACCTATTTTAGAGGCCAGTCAACCTGTACTAACAAATAGTAAGCTTACATGATTTGAAAGACTAGACATTCAAGAGAAAGTTTTCAATCATGATTCATAGTACTCTTTTTGTTGACTGTGAGTGATATTTATCAATTATAAATACGATTACTATTAGTAATTTCTACTGTATTATAATATATTATGCTACAATATTATGATACTGTATAACTTAACAATCAAATACTATTTTAACGAATTCAACATAAGGACTAATTACATAATTCTAAACATTGAGTAACGCCCATTAGTTTTGAGGTTATGACAAGACAAAACTCAGAAGTGATTTAACATATTAATTGTATCCGACAATCCGAGAACAATAATTCGTTGTATCATCTCAATTTTATTTTTTGATTTATTCACATCGAATCTTAACGATCCAATCATCCGCAAATAGGCTACCAAATGTCAATATCAAAAGTACAATAAGGATTTAATAATTGTAATATTTCATACTTGCATGTAGGCTATGTTGCAATGAAACTTTGTAAAATTAACGGACTGCGATAGCCCAACTCAGATGGCGCTATCAACCTTTGATAGACTAATCCCGGGACAGTTGCGGGTTCGAATCCCACCTTGAACTCGGTCATAGTCATTATCACATCCCATTATTTGCGCACAAGTCAACACTTATGCCTGCGTAATCCGTCAATATTAAAATTAGTTTTCAGAGAGATACCAAGACGAGCTTCACAGTGAAAAACTTAGATCTCCGGGAGATTTATCAAGTTTTTCACGGTGGGAATTGATGAGCGTCGATTAAAGTGAAATTATTATAATAATTCACAATATTAAATTATTGCCTTAGCCAAATAAGCCTTCGATAGTGCAGACAGAAATAAGTTGATTAATAAATTGAAAACAATAGGAATTGTGAGTAAGGCAATTTACTGGTTTTCCAGCTACCTTACAAACAGACAGCAATATGCATCTATATGTGGGGCAGAGGGAGAGAAGTCACTAATCAATTTCGGAGTGGTTCAGGGAAGTACCCTGGGCCCAATACTTTTTTCAATTTATATGAATAATATCTCAAGATTAACTTTGAATGGTGAAATCTCTCTTTTCGCTGATGATACTTTAATACTTGTTCAGGGAAGCACTTGGCTTGAAACCAAAAACAGAGCTCTATCTGATCTACATATTGTTAAAAAATGGCTTGATCAAAATATATTATCACTAAATATATCTAAAACCAAGTTCATGCCAATTGCATTAACTCATTCAACGGATTACAATCTAGAGGATCTTAAAATTCATAATTGTAATGACTTTTTAAATAAATCGTGCAGATGTCAAAGTATTGAACAGGTTTTTATCTGGGCGTCATTTTTTATTCCAGACTTAAGTGGATAGAACATATTGATTTCGAATTGAAATCCTTACATAAATATATTTTTGCATTCAGGCAGCTTGGAGAAATTCTCAATTTTAACGGACTTAAAATAGCTTATTTCGCCTTTGTACAGTCTCGCCTCTCATATGGCATCTTAACATGGAGAGCAGCCTACCGCACCCATCTAAGAAGACTAGAAATTATTCAAAAAGCAATCCTTAAAGCTGGCTTTCGTAGATGTCGAAGATATCCCTTATATTTATTATTTCAGGAAATTAGAGTTTTACCCTTGAAAAAATTATACATAGAGTAATTATTCACTCATGTTTATAAACATTTTGGTTCAATTTTCATACCATTCCTACATTCCTACAACACGAGATATGCAACCACAGTTGGGATCATAACTATCCACCTGACGAGATCCTTCTCAACAACAAATATTGCTTCTTCTTATCCCAAGTAATATATCGTAGTTATAAGAGATTATTCCCGCAAAATAACATTTTTTCAGCTGTAAGTATTCCAATTTTCAAAAAAAAATTGAATTATTGGTTGTTTCAAATAAGTGAGGAGGAGGCTGTAGCTCTGGTCTTGGCGGGCGGCGGACTTACCTGACTGCAAAATTAACATGATTTCTACTGACTCTATACCAATACAGACTGACTCTATACGATACAGACTGGAATACAGACTGACTCTATACGTTACAGACTGGCTATATACGATACAGACGGACTTTACAAAACAGAATGACTTTCTACAATACAAAACTATGACAATCATTTGAATGGAATTACCATAAATTGAATTAATTTTGGCTCTCTTTCTCCTCCCACTTCATAGATATTCACTATACCTACTTGAAATTTCAACTCGAGTCTACGCACAAGCCACAGTACCCATGTAGGCTCATTCCGTAACCTATAATATGGAAACTTAATTTAAGTACATAATTATTCGTATTTTATATTTTATATTATTCATAATTTTTGTACTTACTGTATTTTTGGAATAAAGAAGAATATTCTTGATTGATTATTATAACTATTTGCAATAAGAAGGCTGTTTATAAGCTAGGACCACACATTCATTGTAAAATCAATTCCTGGTGTTTCGCATCCGACAAAAACCATAGAGTTAAAGTTTTTCAAATGTTTTAATAAAAGAGTACTACAAGTTTTTATCAATTTGAATAAAGTAGCCCGAATAAGTAAAGTGATTTTGGATACTAATAATACACTTTTGTTATCTGGTGATCAGTTTCACGAAGTTTCAGGGACATTAGGTTAATCCAATATATTCCATTAGTGTTTTCTATGATAGTAGCAGCTGTATGTTTATAATTATCAAACGAAATTCCTAATTAAATCCTGTGAGTCACCTCGAGGACTTCTTCTACTGCAAATATTGACCACATGGTTAACAGCTAGAGGGAAATTCCATGAGCTCGATGGAAATTCGGATAATAGCACTCATAGAATTTCCATCTAGTTGTTAACCCTGTTGTCAATATTTGCAGTAACAGAGGTCTTCAAGGTGACCTACAGCATTTAATTAGGATTTTCGTTTGATAATAATTATTCATTAATTAGCATTTGAACAAATGCAATTTTTAATTATTTCCATCAGTATGTTTATTGTTTACCAGGGTGATTTCAGGCTATCTGTATTCAAATTAGCTTTTTTATGTATAATATGTTTCTATTACTTATATTCATGTGAAATAATATATTCAAGATTAATAATATGTTCAAGAAGTTCAAGATTTTGAAAGTTTTTATACTAAATTGAGAAAGACTTAACATGCGAGTTCTACCGAGAAAGTTCTCGCTATTTGGACAGGATCCTGTTGTTGTTGTTCTTCTTCTTTTTCTCTTGAAATGTCAATGTGAATAAGTTTGATTCATAGATGGCTGCAAAAATCAAAACATAATATATTTCATAGTTTGATTGTTGTTTTTCCAACTGGGATCCGCTTTATTAGTGTTATTTAGGTGAATTTATAATGTCGCGGCCATCTGGGATTCCAGTGAAACTGGCCCGGCTTATGGAAAACGTTTGCTAAATTCCCTCTGGCAGCCAATGTTCTAGGACTATTTTTGACACCATCTTTTCAGGAAAAATGAATAGCATTTTGAATCGAAGCTGTCACAGCTACAAATTTATTGAAAGACTGTATCAGGATACCGCTTCCGGCTGTAACACATTATCAATCGGCTAATACGATTGGCCGTTAGCTGTTGACCAATCAAGGTTGAGCTCTGTAATGGCCAATATTTCAAAAATATTGATGCTTACTGTCAAACAACAATATATGTGAAAAAAAACTTAGTAACAAATGAAAATTTGGTTTCGGTTATGTTACATAACTGCTCACATCTGTTTCACGCATAGGATAGGGCTGTTATTTTCAGAAGAGCACTGCTGGTTTTTGGGCAGAATGGGATTCAAAAGAATATTAAAGGTTTGTTTTGGGGCTGCTATACAATTCAGCTACTAACGTTTGTCTCTCTCATAGGAAGATGCTCTCGTGCAGAGAAGAAATAGACCGTTCTAAAAGTGGAAGCTAGGGATGGAAGTCGCCTCAGCTGGATTACGTAGACGAAACGTTAATATACAAATAGGATAATGTGTTCAGTCTGCCGCGATTCAACGATGTGTAAGCATCGCTGTTTATTTCGGTAGTATTCCTCCCCGATAAAGTATCAAAAAAGTGAGCGTGAAAGTTGCGTATTTCAGTTGGGACAAGGTAGCATTTGTGCAACGTTTCAAGAATCATGTGTAAAATATTAGATTATCATAATAGCATTTTAGAAAATGATAATTGAAAGGTGAGTTTGAAGCTCGCATTATTTGAAAGCTGATATTATCATAAAACATTTCAGAAGTTTATGAAAATTATTAATAAGTTAGTAAGAAACTCGAAGTAGGTAACTGTTATTATTAATATCTAGGAAATGATAGTATGACAAAGGTTGGTTGATCGTGTGAAGAAATTTTATAGGAATAGAAAGATAATTTGAATTTATAGATTATCAAAGTCCAACATTCTGCGAATTGTCTCTGAAAAGAAGTGTGAATAATATCAAAGTTCAATATTGAATTATTTTGAAAATGATTAAAGAGAATATCATTCCAATCACAATCTAATATAATTTCAGACTTGATCTCAAGAAAGCACCAAACATCTTTATACAACTCTTTGATTAAAACAAGTAAAGCTTTTTCAATAAATTATCATCAGATGTACATCGCCTTCATGAAATGATGGCATGTCATTCCAACGGTCGTCAGTTATATTAACATGATATTAAAATCATAATATTCTGGCTCATTTCTGAGTCATCATTGAAAAAACTTGTTCACATGAGGAAAAACTTGTTCAAAACTTGCTCAAAGCTTGTTCATATAAGGAAATTCGTCTTCAATGTGAAATAGATCCATTTTTCCAACATAAAATACAATAAACATTTTTATCAAAACTTGGTGCTTGGGTAATGAGTTGAAACATCACTCAGAACTACCAGGCATGGATTGAAAATCAAGCTCGATAATGTCGGAGTATCGGACTCGTTTTTTAAGGATTCGGTTTCTGGAGAACTTTAGAAATTAATGCAATTTTTCACATAGGAATGAATTAACCGTTCTCAATCGATTAGTTGAGAGCTGAAACTGATAGGCTGAATGCACGTCTCAAATGAGTCTATTACTTTACTTACAGTAGAAGTATAATGAAAACTATAAACTTATCAGAATGTTATTCTTACAAAATGTATGAAATTTTTGTATTTCTCTCAATTTTCCCATTTCCGAATATCTCTAATCGTCTAATGTATTTTGTATCGATCAGAGTTGATTACTCTTGATTAGCGATGTTAAATATCGCTTTATCATACAATTTTATTTCGATTGTTTTTTTTTTCTTTCAGCTTTGGTTGATTGAATCGCTCGGACATTGAGTGAGTTATATGGAGATCAAGTGATATCTGTGATGTCTCCAAAATCTTGTAACGACTGGATTCCAAAAATGATGTTAGGTTCAAAAGAGATTCGTAAATCATACGTAGAAACAAGTTCAAGCTGATAGAGTGGAACAGCTTGGAAATTTGTTCAGGCATCACTTTTCCACGAATATGCTTTGACAATCCATTTTCAAAATGGGAAATGAGTTGATGAAAAAGTGATTGTGAAACATGTGGTGAAACTCGTTTCGTGAAGAAAAACTAAGTTTGGTTTTGTGAAAAGCGCGTGGAAATCATCAGAATGGATGATATTGAGGATGATCGCCCTCACAGGTGTACTGCGATTGTTTACTATGCTTGGAAGATTTTCACATGTCTGTTCACACATGTTATGCTTGTCACCATGGTGGTGGCATACTGTGTTCTTGGTGCCGTCACATTTGAATCATTGGAGAAGGATTTCGAACTTGCGGTAAGTTCTACTTTCAATCCTAATAAATTCCTCACAACTATATCCACAACAATATTTGAATTCATGACTCATCTTTGTTGTATCAGTCAAAAGAATAGTTTTCCATATAATTAGTTCACAGTCAACCATTCTTTGAATACTCTTTTTCACATCGTTTTATTTTGGCTGCCCTCTCCTATAAACTGTTATAGTAATTACAATCGATAAGTATCAAAAAGGTCTCCCCATTGAATGGACATATCTCACAATATACAAAAATATCCTCTTACTTCAAATATTCATGTAGAAAATTGATGAGTTTCTTTCCCGTATTTGCAATGGTTTATCTTCGTGTTGAGAGCTATATGTAAAATTTCATGAAGAAAGTAGAATAAAACTCATAATTCCAATCCAGTTATCAGATTGACTGATTCGAAACATTTCATTATAAGTTATTCCGGGAATATAGAGAGGTTTCTGGTGGCAGAAATTTCCATCGAAATACACTTGGCAAATTTGCAAAGCAGAAATAATTGATCATAGTAATCATTCAAGAGGGTTCACCCATGTAAAGGACTATTTTTTTCTATGTAGACTTTTACTACTAGTAAGTAGTATTAAGTAGGTATTAACTATTAATAGTACATAAAAATATTGATGACAAGAAAACAACAAACTTAATAAAAACATACAGAAACATTCGGGATTTGAATGACTTCAACAACAAGAGTGTAACCCTTTTATACTTGAGGAATTCAATGAAATTATGTACTCCAATTCAATTGAATCGTGTAGTGAATATTTGAATTCTCAATACAAGCATATAATTTATTGTGTTCAGAAGGCTGAATTCGTTCTGTAGCCCTAACATGGGAGGAATGTAATTTTTGCGGCAACTTTTCAAAATCGTTCAGAGTTAAGAGTGTGTATTATCTATACTGTGATAGTCAATTAAAGAGAGAAATTATATTCTATTTTTGATAAAATTAAATTGAAATTCTACAACTCTTAACTCTTAATGTCCATGGACTGTGGGGTTGAAGTTCAAGTTGCATCCTTCCTATTGATGAAAGTAAAAAATTAATATTAGTACTTTCAACAGTAGGTTGAAACTTGAATTTGAGATTTTACTAGTCTTTATCAATTAAGAAAACTCATTTAATCATTTTTGAAAGATTTCTCGAGAACAAGTTTCCAATTTTTCATAATCAAGATTCTATGAGTGATATAGGAATAGTCTCACATAAATGCAATGAGAATATGTGATATTTATGTAATATTTGTTAAAAAATGTTGCACTTACGTCGATAATAAATTATAAATTAATAATAATTTGCAAATTAGTTCGATTTATCAGGTATCAGTTCGAGTGAGCAAGGAACAGTTTCAGAAAACTGTTCTTATTAGTATACGAATATAAGAATAAGAATAAGAATATTCAATTCTTATAAGAATATTCAATTCTTATAAGAATATTCAATTCTTATTCTTATTCTCATATTCTTATACTAATAAGAACAGTTTTCTGAAACTGTTCCTTGCTCACTCGAACTGATACCTGATAAATCGAACTAATTTGCAAATTATTATTAATTTATAATTTATTATCGACGTAAGTGCAACATTTTTTAACAAATATTACATAAATATCACATATTCTCATTGCATTTATGTGAGACTACTAACGTAAAGCGTGCACTAGGTCGGTGGAGCGGCGCGACGCGGCGCGGAGAATTTCCGACCTGGAATTAAATACAGTCATGTGATCAAGTGTACCTCCGTGCACTAGGAGCATGGCGCTTAGCTTGAAAAATTTCTGGACTTTTCGGGGTCGGAACAGCATGGCCAGACCACATAACCATAGTTGTTGTATATTGCTTTTCCTCATTTTATTGTGAGTTAAAATGATATGACTTGATATATCAATGTGCGGTTCCTGTCATTTATTTTCTTTTGAAACACTGTATCGAAATAATGTATCATGAATTTTGATTCTTATGAGCATATTTAATATGTTGATGCGATAGAGTAAGTTAATATTTGAAGAGTAATTTCTCATTTCAATAATAGGATCCTCAATAACACCTACTGTTAAATATTATTCTTGTGAGAGAAGTATTCAGCTGTTTTCAGAATTTTCATCAATTCTGTATTATTGAAAGTTGCGGGTTTCAAAGATTACAATACAACAGTTCTTGAGCGAGTTATAATCCATTATAGTGCATAATTCACAACTTTTACATCTTCAAAATGATATGGCTTTATAAATCAATGTGCGGTTTCTGCCATTTATTTTCTTTTGAAACTCTGTATCGAAATAATCTACCATGAATTTGGATTCATATAAGCATATTTAGGATGTTGAAGCGACAGAGTAAGTTAATATTTGAAGAGTAATTTTAATTTTCAAATTAGAACTCTAACTTGAAAATAAAAATTACTCTTCAAATATTAACTATATCGTCTTAATTCAAATCGCAATTGACAAGTCTACGTCACGACTAACTAGTCCAAAACGGCGCCGCGCCGCGTCGCGCCGCCCCACCGACCAAGTGCACGGACCTTCTATTTTCCGCTCTCCTGCGCGTCGCGCCGCGCCGCGCCGCCCCACCGACCTAGTACACGTACAGCTTAACAGTGGTGTATCCAGAAAAGTATTATGGGAGGAGGAAGGGAGTATCATTAACATTGACGTAGAAAACACCTGAACTTTTGATAGGGGGGGGGGGAGACACCAGTGTTGTGGGAAGTATAGAAATACTTCCCCATCAACGAACAATTTTGAAGAAATACCTTTAAATTGGTGCGATTTCACGCAATTTCCGCTTGAAAAACTGACATCTCAATTACGTTTTTGTATTCTGTAGGCTACTTATAATTTTGATTAGCTTTTGAAAATAATATCATAGGCTTATAGTGATCTAGCTCAAATAACAAAAATAGAATAGAATGGAGTATATTTTTTCCAGGAATTCAACTATTGTTGAAAGAAGGTAATGTTGTAGTTGCTCGGCGTAGGCATCTTTTCATCCTCATACCCCTGGATAAGTCACTGGCTACTAATAACAACAATCAACTTTGCTTACAAAAGCCTGGTGTGGTATTTGGAAATTACAGCAGTTCTAAGTTAGATACTGCTTTTTGCATGTTCGATGCTTCGACCCACGCTACTTCTTCATGAATTTTGCTTTTGTACTCATAATATCTTCAATAGCTGCTGCAGCTGCTATGTGCGCGTGAGCTAATATTTCAGTGATGTTAATCACTACTTTAAAATTTCACATACCTTCATCTCAAAGAATGTACGGTGTTAGAGATATTATTAAAACTTCAACTCAAAATCCCAGATTTAGAAAATATTGGTGGCAAAATACTTTCAGTTCCAGGTTGAATAAATGTTACCATAACATACGAGGGTCATTTTCTTCTACCTCCGATCACATAAAATCATAAGACACAGACAAGTTTCGAGGTTGACTGGTAGAGAACACTTTAAAGTCCTAAGTCCGCAAAGTAAAGAATTTTTTCATTCTCATTTTCATTTACAAGCGGTAGGGGGCGTGATTTTCAAAGTGCTGAACAGCTTTTCATCCAACCAAACACCCTGCGGCTGTACTGCAAAAGGCAATAGTTCAGCATGAATCAACCGAAGAATGATTCAAATTAACGCAGGAACCATTATGAATGATGATTTTGTGCGTGGATGGTATCGGTAAAATCAAGACATCAGTTGAAATGACATCCCGAATTGTTTTGATCCATGACAACCAAACGGCTTCTCCATCAAATCAAAATGGAATAGTCTCGATTACCGACTATACAAAGCCAAATTGGTCACCAGTTACTTTCCCTAAACTCAGGACGTAACATTGAGGGCAGAGCTTGCAAACTAGCGAGGAGTTCCAAAACAACGTCATGAGCCCACTTGAACTCATTTGGTGACAGCATTTTATGAAGAGAGTTTTGGTAGGCAGGTCCACTGGTATGACAATTGCCTCAACTCTCACAGAAATTATGTCGAAGGAAAATAATAATAAGTGTAAGTAACTTTTAGTGCAATAATTATTTTTATATACATTCGTCTTTTATTTGTGGCCAATCGGAGGTTGAAATAAAAATGACCCTCGTGGAAAGGATTCTCAACTGCAATTCTCAATTCTTATTGGCAGCAGGAGTAGTAGCTCGCTATTTTTAAATGGAAGTAGATGCAAATTTCTTGAAAAATTTGAGTGTCTTTGAGAAATATACGAGTGTCTTTCTATTTTTTTCATTTGTATTAGTCTCGAAGATCTAATAACCAAGTGAAGAGATAATGCTATATATTATATTTGGGTGAGAAAAACAGTAGCCTCCCAGAATCATAGGAATAAAGATTTCTGACCATTATAGTCAATATTATGACTGATAATTTTTCTATTCAAAAACTGTAAGATTATTTTGAAATTGTTCTAGAATGCTCTCCTAAAGAATTATGTACCCTGCACATTCACATCACAAAAGTTGAGAGGTAGAGGTCAAGTCGATCTATTCTTACTCTTCTGTCTCAATTTATTGGAAATGTTTTGGCTCCTTTCTTTCCAACAATTCCATGTCTATTCTGACAGCGTTTCTGATGCTTGTCTTTAGGAAAATATAAGGTCTGTTCCAGTAAGCAATCAACCAGCAACCAACGTTTTGAGAGAACACAGACGAACTTCGAAATCACAAAATCAAAATCATAGATCAGGAAGAGCTTCCTTTAAATTTATTGTCGTGTGCTTATCGTGAATTATAACTATTGCATTAAATTAGTGTATTACATATCCTAAGGAAATGTGACAAAAGTTGGCTGAGTTACACCAAATTTTGGGTAGAGGAAAGAATATTTTCTAAAAAACAGTGAAATCCGCCAATAACTTTGGAATATTAATGGTTCAAGCAAGCTTTTATAATGTAGGTTTATTATATAATGTATCAGTGATTAGTTAGTTTTAAGCATTAATAATAATTTTTGGGGAGAAGAAGCATTGTTTATGCATAACAATGATTGATAGGGAGAAGAAAAAATATATTGGATGATTATAAGAATAAATTAACAAATATTGCGTGACGAACAGGCAGCTTTAACTCTCCTTTGTTCAAGAATAGAATAGAATAGAATAGAATAGAATAGAATAGAATGACTGCCTTTATTTTATACCTAGCAGGGAGAAGTTAGGGGTTTAGGTTTGGCTTACACAAGGTTTAGGTAAGATTGTACAATTAGTGTTATTCAATATAATTATTTAAAATGCTGATTCAGGGGTATTGGATGTTATTAAAAATAGAGAAGTGTTATTAACTATTAATTACTAGTTAATCTGTTAAATCTAGCAAACACTTTGAGGAAAATATTAATAAAATCTGTAAACATTGTAATATGTTTCTATCATTCAAAATAGATAAAGTGTAGAGAGTGGCTGACAAAACAATATAGAATCGAAATTTTATAATTATTTCAATAAGTAAGGCACATCTTTCAATCGTTAAAAAATTAAAAACATGGAAAGCAACATCAATTTCAAGTTAAACATTCTCTAGATTCATGGGAGACATAAATTCTTTCTAGTCATAAAATAAAAAATCCAAATTCTTCAACACATCTTGTAGAATAATTGATGAAAAGAGGAATTAATGATATACTCATAGCCCAATGGTAACAGTACCATTGATTCTTCTGGGAGTGTTCACACATTGGCAAATTAAAAATGTCTGAACACTCAACAATACATTTTTCAAAAAAATTCACACAGTTTAATCTAATTTCCCAATGAATTTGTGCCCTAATGGGAAGAAAAATAATACCGTTGACTCTTATGAAAGTGTTCAGACATTTTTAATTTGCCAATGTGTGAACACTTCCAGAAGAATCAATGGTACTGTTTTTCTGCAAGGCAGAACAGAAATTTATTGAAAAGCAGGGATGAGACTGTATCAATTCCTCTTTTCATCTACACATCTCTTCCTACAAGATGTGTTGAAGAATTTGGATTCTCTATTCTATGCCTGAAAAGAACGTCTGGGAAAACAAGAAATTTTTATTTGAATTTGATCAAAGCAGGAATAGCTACTGATTTTTTGAGGAAAGTGCCTTGTGGGAGGGAGGAAAGGGAACCTCCTCCAGTATCTCGAATACACCTAATATAATAATATTCAACCTTGAAGTAGTAGTAGTAAAACAACCTTTATTGACAAAATTATAGTAAACAATACAATAATAGAATTTATTACACAATAAATTAAATTATATTTGATATTATTAGGTTGGTGACTTTCAAAACCTTTGAAGTTGTCTGCCAGGAGTCGGTCATATCCTAATAATACTTGAACTCCCGTATAAAATCCATAAATAACAATAAAATCATTGACCCTCCATTGAGCTTTCATGTAACCCTATATTATTGAGGACAAGTCACTGCAATACCTATTTTGGCACCTGGTTGCTGATGTTTTTTCCGCACTGTCTGAAGAGTCATGAAGTGACTTGTCCTCAATAGTATTGCCTATTTTGTCCCATTTTTCTCATGTATTGTTTTTTTTACTGATCAATGTGGTTATGAGGGCAATAATAATTGGATTGAATTTCTGGGGTCATCAAATGTTTTTTTTTTAATGAATCAATATCACTGTAGTATACACCCTTCCTGTTAATTATAAGAAGGGAGAGGTAACAAGGAGGAAAAAAACTTGAACTTGAGAATCTATGAAGATAAGATAGATTTTGAAACGATAGGGGGGATTGCTATGATCTCAATCATAATAACTTCGTTTACCAATGCTTCATTATTATTTTTTCAATCAGGTAAAATGAATTAGATATAATTATGTAGGTAATGTATAATTTAGAAATTTATTAAGTGGATGTTATTGAGAGTGAGAACAAAAAGTTGGTTAACCAAGATTTGACGAAAGTTCATTGCTGGGTCATCAGTCTCTATCAATATCTATTGTCGATCAAGTATTATATAGCATATCAGCAACATATATGTTTGGTTTGAAGAGGATATAAGTGAGGGTTTACGTTTTTCAGGTGAAAAAGAACGGCTCTAACGACGTTGATGAAATTTGCAATATAGGAGGTTCTTGATATAAAAACTCGTTTGCACAGGGTCTCATTCCTTGGAAAACTCGCTGAAGGACACGAAAATGAGAAATTCATCCTTCCAGGAACAGCTGATACAAGATTGGAATTTTCATCATCTGTTGTACCACTAATACAAGTGAGATTTGATTATTTCAGCTGTAAGGCCCGGCAAATAAAGCTATTTCAATCAGCTGATCACTTGTAAAGCGTGACAATATTCTCAGCTTAGAAGGTGAAGGAGAAGAAGTAGAAGAAGTAGAAGAAGGAGAAGAAGGAGAAGAAGGAAAAGAAGGAGAAGAAGGAGAAGAAGGAGAAGAAGGAGAAGAAGGAGAAGAAGGAGAAGAAGGAAGAAGGAGAAGAAGAGAAGAAGGAGAAGAAGGAAGAAGGAGAAGAAGGAGAAGAGGAGAAGAAGGAAAAGAAGGAGAAGAAGGAGAAGAAGGAGAAGAGGAGAAGAAGGAGAAGAAGGAGAAGAAGGAGAAGAAGGAGAAGAAGGAGAAGAAGGAGGAGAAGGATAAGAAGGAGAAGAAGGAGAAGAAGGAGAAGAAGGAGAAGAAGGAGAAGAAGGAGAAGAAGAAGAAGAAGAAGAAGGAGAAGAAGGAGAAGAAGGAAAAGAAGGAGAAATAGGAAAAGAAGGAGAAGAAGGAGAATGTATTCCCCCATTCTCTATCCATTCGCATTTTTGCGAAAATGAATGTAATGAGGGAATAGGACAAAACTGAACATAATACTCCTATCCCTAATTATTACATCATCTTCATAATCTATTTCTCCATTTTCTAGACATTCGCAATTATTGCGAAGATGAATGTAATGAGGGAGATAAGAGAAAACTGAACATAAGAACGCTTATTCCCTCATTACATTCATCTCCATAATCTATATATGATTTTTTTCTTTTAAATTTCATAAGACACTCTACCACATTCTATGTGGAAGGAACAAAACAGTAAAATGTATGACATTCACATGAATTGCTTCAATTCTACTTCAAACTTCAAGGGTCATCATTTCAGATTCAACCTGTATATGTCAGTTGTTATTGGACAGTACATACCGGTAATTCTCAAGAAAATACTATATTTTTAAGGATAATTTTATGAAGTTTTCCATTCCTATTATCTCCAATCGGAAGTTGCTTATTAACTCCCGAGCGGAGCACTGTGCTGTCCCCTGATGTTAGAACCGGTAGGCCCATCAAAATCATAATACAATGTTACTATTATTTATTCAAATGTAATATTGTTTGTCGAAAATCAAGATATTTATATCTTTTTACAGCTTCCTGATCCATTTATCACACATAGAAGTTATGCAAAATAATGATTATCAGAATATGCTCAAGTGATCATTTCGAAATTAATAGTACATGTTAAGATCATTGGAAAAACAAAATTATTCTCATATGAAATCTTCACATATTATACAAAGATCTCTACTATTCGACTATATATTATTTGATATAACAATCTTTACTATGCAACTAGGCTATACGTTATATCTGAAAAAATCATAAACAAACATCTGATAATGGAACAGTAGATTTCTAGTTTGAAGCCTAGTGAATCTTTATTGCACTGTTATTCACTGTAATCAATTCTCATTTAATTCATATTTTGTTACAAGGTTACGGTCATATCGCACCTAAGACACAAATTGGTAAGGTCACAACCATTTTCTATGCTATTCTTGGAATACCACTGATGCTACTTTGCCTGTCAAATATTGGTGATATAATGGCGCATTCATTCCGATTCCTCTACTGGAGAATATGCTGCTACGCTTGCACAAGAACCCCAAAACGAGTGCATGGACCACATAGAAGGGGACGAAGCTTCAAATCAACAGGTCGATCGCATAGGTCAGTTCTAATGTTTGTCATCTATGAAATCAATTAGGCTACTGTATCATCAAAATATCAATATTATCAAATACATTTTAACTTTTCTTTTCATAGCTCACTGTATCTGACTAATCATATCTCTCACTCATTTATTGTGAATATAACTAGTGCTTGAGAACTCACTCAAAATGCCACTGATATTCAAAGTCAGCCGTTCTATTGAAAGCAATATGAATAAATGAGAAAAATAAATCACGTGGATTGTCAAGTGAAATTATTAATTCAGCTGATAGCTGGTTTGTGATTTGTAATCAGTTACATCATTGCATGCATCATTGAATATTTTAAATAATTCAGCTAACAGCTGATTTGTGATTTGAAATGATAACAAAAACTAAAATTTATTTATGCACTTTTAGTGTTATATCCTCCAAAATAAGTGATTCAATTTTGTTGACCAACGAACTCGATCTATTGAAAAGAATAAGATCCAGTCGGGGGGCCCGGGGGCGGAGCCTCCTGGCTAGACGGATATGGCGAGTAAAGCGAGCCTGACGGCTAGTTAAATATATATTTATATAAATATATCACCAAATTTTGATGAATTTAACTTTTACTGTAACGGCACACACAACACATTAACTTATCATAATAGCACATGAGCATGCATAAATATAACATGTAAGATGTATTATTTGAAAATACATGTGCACCTATAAATATTTTGACTGCTTCAAAGTCATGTAATCATTATGATAATGATAATCAATGAGCTCTAACAATTCTAGCTGGAGAACTGTCTTTCTAAGTCTGCTGTCTTTATTGTTTACTTCTGGTGCGAAATAATACCAAAATCTGTTAAAATTGGTGGATGTTTTTGTTTTAATGCTATAACTGTCATATCGACAAGTTATCTTGATCGCCCTGTTTTACAAACAGAATAACTTACTCTAATGAGATAAATACCCAAAACCAGCCGTGTCTCAAAAAAGGGTAACCTACTAGTAATTCTATGTAATAGAACTTTAAAGTTTAGCCTTATATTGAAATAACTGGCTATGCATATTACTAAATGCATATTAATTTTGTGATTTCCAGTGGTGGAGGAAGAAATACAGTACGATCACGAACTGCTTCACTGAGAAGATGGGGAAGAAATCAACAAGGCTCCCAAAGATCAGCTGACAGTGCTCTGGCACTCTCTGAGACTCTCACACATTCTTATTCAGACACTGAATGCAGGTACTGTTCCTATCTCTATTGCTATTCACTTATTTATTGAACTATAATTAATTATTGTGAGACTAGTTTGAATTTTATTCTGGAGACATTTTACACCATCAATTCTTTATTTTAAATTTTTACAAAACACTCATCATTAAAATGATTGGGAGAGAAAAATGAGGTAATGCTTGTGCTATGATTTTTAATGAAATATTACATCTCAATATAATATATCCTTACATATTTCCGATGAATCTAAGTTCCTTATTTCTTCATAAGTTCCTTATTTGAATTTTATGATGTAGGATAGCCTGTTGTCTAATATACTGGTCCTGTATTCAAATTTCAGATAATAATAAATAAATGTATCTAAAATGTTAAAATGATGAAATTCTACAATATTCATTCATGTTGGAGAATAAAACAGTCAGTAGTTTTGTTCAGATGGAAATAAACCGATTACTATAGTAGTTGGAGTTAAGATGCTTCTGAGAAAGATGTACTACTATATAAAGAGGTGTAGGAATTTTTTTTCCACATTTATAGGAAATTATATGTTTCCATAACCCAATATAACTTGATTAATGTGGGCCAGATTAACTATTTTCAATAACTATAACTGAAAATGATTTTATTATTTTTTAAATTTTACTAAATTGTGAATAAGAATAAACGTATAACACTAAATAAGGATTTTATAAATATAGCTACCGTAGGTAATATTATAAACTCATAAAGAAATCGGAATTTCTTTTAAAAAAATGAATACCGTAATAATTACCAATAAATGCCTCATCAAGGTCCAAAGTGACCTCTATGACCCAGGCTTCTAGCTACATAGGTTTTAATATCTCATAAACAACGTCAATGTTAGAATTCCAATAGTACTATTGTGTGGAGTATATAAGTCTCTATAAATTGTTAATAGAATATACAGCACATAAAGCACATTCTTATGCTTTGTATTTGGTTTGAGAATTTAATTTAGTTCAATCTAGCAAGACTTCTCCTATTTATTCCACTTCAATCAAGTATTTTTTTTTGTTTATCGATTCAGCCTACAAATTATTGTAACCATGAAGAAATCATATACGCTAATGGATCGAGTATATCTACATTCTCTATTATCATTTTCTATTCTGAGAAATTTTTCTATTCTAATTCTATGATGTCACTTAGTTCCTGGTTCTTATTCTACTGTATTCATAGTAAAATAGTGCGATTATCGCTAATTAGATACTTTATTAAGTACCGGTAGCCAAGATATCCATTTTTCTATTATCATTTTCTATTCATAAACATTTTTCTATTCTGATTGTATGGTGTGACTTGCTGACTGGTTATACTTATTTTACTGTATTCATGATAAAATAATGAGAGTATCCGCTTTCCAAATTAACTAAGATCGTCTCTATATAAAGATCAATTTTTCGGAAACATAAATAAACCCAATTCATATAAATTGAGTGAGAATATGCAAAATAAAAATAGTTTCTGTAAAATTTCTCGGTTCTCATCTATCCATTTATCAATCAATTGATGCAACAGAAAAGAGATACATTTTTCTACAATGCAATGCATAAGCCAGTTGAGAAGACCAATAGTGAAATTTCTTCACAACAGGCTACGGAATTAATTGATTGAATTTATTGTAGATATACAACATGTACCTCATAAGAGAGGCTATGAGGAAACTATGAGGAAGATTAGTGGGTCATTGAGACCAACAGAGACTGAGTGGTTGCCTGTGCTTACTAACATCATGTCTCCAGATCTCAGAAGGCTTGAGAAGAAGAACAAGTCCATTTCCCAGTTGCAACACATTCATGAGGATCTCCTAGTCTCTAGAGATTTGGCTAACCCTCCACCAAGGCGCCTCAAGTCAAGAAGATACTTGAGACTAGATGAGCAGGGAGAAATAAGAAGTGCGAGGGAGTTATGGAGACTGAGATGGTTGCAGGGAGAGGTCAGGAACAAAGGCCTTGTGGATGACCCCAATGACATTATTGTTCCTGGCACCCAGCTGAGACGTAGAGAGTGGTGTGGCCTTAACCGGTTCAGGACGCAGGTGGGAAGGTGTGCTGAGTTGATGACAGCATGGGGATACACCTCTGATGCTCTGTGCCAATGTGGACAAATTCAATCAATGAATCACCTAATATCTGAGTGTCCACAACACTCCTATCATGGAGGGCTGACACAAGTTCATGATGCTGGAGAAGAAGCATGTCAGTGGCTCCACAACTTACTACATTCTATTAGTATTTAACATTTTAAGTGTAAAATTATTTTTTTCGAACTTTGGCCTATAAATGCATATGAATATATAATATATATATATATATATATATATATTATATATATATATATATATATATATATATATATATTCATATATGCTGTCTGCTATCCTATTTTTAATTCCAATTCTTATAACCTAACATTGATTACTTCCTTGTTTTTTGTAATAATTAATTATTTATGAATAATAATCTTCATCCTGATATTCTCCACTCATCAACTTCTATCCTAATAGTAAATTAGCTCTCTCTACCAATTATTCCTATCTTGCTTTATGATTGTTGATCACAATCTGACCCAACTAACCCAACTGACCCAACTAACCCAACTGACCCAATCTACTTACTTCCTTGCTTCCACTTTACATAATACTCGATATCCCTTCTCTCATTTCCCTCAACGTTAAACACCATGCTACAATTTCATCCGAACTTTGCTTGCAATTACTGGTTCCAACAAATTCATTTTCATTCCAAAAAACTCTCCAAATACATTAGTCACGATGAATTCCTCTTCACCTGCAAACTTCTCCAAATACCTATAAATGGTTTATCAATACAACTCCCACTACATGGTCTTTCTCCCCAATTCCACCCACCTTTGTCCCAATTGCAACATCAGATTTCACTGCAGTTTCTTGATATTGTTCATGAACAGTACACTCTATCTGTCAACTCCCATCTCGGTCAACTCATGTCTTTTGTCAAACTGATTAATCTTCACAATGATCCTTCCCTATCCAATATTTGTAATCATAATAAATTTCACAGCTATCAAATATATATTAAATGTTCAATAAAAATGAAAAATAAATTTCATTCAAGTTCAATTCTACAATTCCTTTCTCCAATCTTAGTCTAATTCTTTTTTGATTTCTAATTTTAAATCTCCTCTTCTCTATCAATTCATAAGCTACATCTTTCCTTATTCATAACCCACTCAAATCTTAAATATCCCGTTTGTAACCACCCCCTAAATACCCCATAATGTCCCCTTAATCTGTACCCTTTTTCTCTTCATCCGTCTGCACCGCGTAATCTGTGGTCCCTGCTGCTACAATTGACTATCCGTGCGTAATATATATATATATATATATATATATATTCATAACAGAAGACACTTTAAAGTTTGTAATATGAATCAAAACAGGAGACATAAGACATAAATAGATTTAAAACACTTAAAAATTTACATTAGAAATGGGGGAAATTATCGGGAACTGAGTTCCCTTCCTCAGCCCTATATAATTATATAGAAAATAACTTTGAGCAGGTAGTCCACTACCTAGCCCTATTTCCTGTCCAAATAATACAAAATAATGATATTCACAGCTTTTCCAGTTTCTGAACTCATTATAGGTTACTCATCACTCCTTAACTGGAGTCCTTAGGACATTATCTTAAAGAACGAAAGAACATTATCTTGTCTCCACCAAGAACCAAAAATGCTCTAAATGGTTTATCCTCTATAATCTCAACCTATAAACCCTTGTTCATAATATTTATTGACGTTTTGTGAAATATTTAATGGTGCATACTAAAGTTAGTAATGGTTAATTAGTTAGTACTGGTCTATACTTGGAAACTCTATAATTTGTCGCTTGTTTTTTTTCTAAAATTGCTGAAAGGATGGATGTAGGCACAATCAAAATAACAATTATAAGCCTGCTTGTTGGACGAATTTGATAATTCAAGTGTAGTCATAGCTATAGTTTTCTACTTACAGATATTATGATGACTCAGAGAAAGAGCCCCGAGAATTGGCTTCAGGAAGTCATGGAAGAGGCCAGAAAAGATTAGGAACTCAAACACTGCCGTTACAACAGCAAGCATCTTATCCGTCTCCAAAGCAGGCTCACCAAGGTACGATTTGCTTCAAAATGAATAAAAAAATGAAATATTGGAAAACATTTGAAAAGTTTACACTTACTTATTTATTAATAAGAGCTACTTGTCTAATAGAACCCAATCCCTATCTGTAAATAATGAAACTAATACCACCGAACTCACCCGTTATGGCCTCACTCAGGGCACTGTTTTATCACCATTAATTTTCATAATTTATGTAAATGATCTATTAAGTTTAAAACTTAACCATAATATCCTTTGCTGATGATACAGCAGCTATTTTCTCAGGAAGAACGTGGGCTGAGGTTCATGAAATCGCAGAGCAAAATTGCTTGAACATAAAAAAGTGAGTAGATAAAAATACTTTGAGCTTAAACATAAAAAAATCAACTATATTACCTTTTCTTTCAATAAATTAGGACAGCCAGACAGAGAATAAAACTTGAAACTCCATTCAAATTGCAACCTTGACCCAAACTCCTGCACTTGTCCTATCATTAGTAAAGTTGAAAATTGTAAATATCTAGGTATCTATATATAGATGAGAATCTGAAATGGGATATCCATATTAAATGTATTTGCAGAAGGATGAAATACCTCTCTTACAAATTTTATGCAGCTAGAAAAATTCTGAATCCAACTCATCTTAAAATGCTTTATTTTGCTATAGGCCTAGTACAGTCGATAATGCAATACGGAGTAGCAATATGGGGGGGGGAGGTTGTTATAATTCCCATTTGCAAGAACTTACTGTTCATAATGCAAAAATTAATAATTTAATCTTTTTTTAATAAACCCAGATTTTTCCCGTCTGACCTTATATTCGAGGAATTCAAAGTTTTGACTGTTAGACAGTTATATGTTGAAAATGTAATCAAATATTTCATAAAAAATAGAACCAATTTTTCATGCACCAACAACTCATTAAATAGACATTACCGCTTGAGGCCTACTTCAAATAAGTATTTGATATGTAGTACTAATATTGAAACAATCAGACGGTAACTTATTTATCTAAGTACCTATACTAGGCCTATATAATAATCATTAAAATTCATCTCAACAATGCTAAAATTACAAAGAAAATGAAGCAGGAAATCATTAATTGAATAAAAAGCAATTATTGTTTCAATCTTTAAATTATTGTAACCGTTTCCTGGATCGTTAATTCACATCCAATCTTCCCTTCCCCCAGCCGTGCCTATCTACCTACCTTCTTCCACTTCCCTATCACACTTCCTTCCCTTCCAGTTATACCTTACCTGCCTATTACATGGGAAACCATAGTTGGCAAGGTATTTTCCTCCTCTTTCTTCCAGCACACATCATTTTAGCAATATTGTCTTTTAATGTGTTAATATCATTGTTACTGTTATTGTTATTGATTTGTTGTATATTGCTTTTACTCATTGTATTTTTGTGTGTTGTGAATAAATTGAATTGAATTAAATTGAACTTCAAATCAATTTATTTCTTGCTTGATTACAATCAGAAAATATTCCCTATTATTAGCACAATATATAGAATCTTCATAAATTCAATGATATTGAGTTGCATTTTCAGGAAATCACTAAGTTATAGCCTAACTACCATATCAAAAGACCACACTGTTCACCATTATAAAGTGAGAGGTTCATAGAATTAATACTTCTATTGATAACAGTGATTCTCAGGTCGAAAAACTTGGAATAGGTTATTAAAAAATATCCTCTGTACGATAAATACATATAACTATAACTCTTTTAAATAAATACATATTACTATAAATAAATATTACTATAACTCTTTTACTTTAATAAGATTGAGATTGGAAATTCAAGATTCTTTATTTTTTGAAACATTTTACAATGTATAAGCTCATCATGATACATAACACAATACTGCGTATCTACAACAGAAATGGCAGCATTTATATAGATAGGGTATAACACAACTTACAGAATTCAAGCATACAGAAGACAATACTGACTAAATATGTACAACATGACAAGCAGCATCATTAATTTGTAGCATTCAAAGTAGGCTACTAATTCATTGATTTACTCTTTACAACTTCTTTTAACTTTGTTATAATACCTCCTTTACTATAGAATTCACATTGCTCATGTGCTCCATGTACAATGGTGATAAACAACAGCCATGACGAACGTCTTTGTCTGTGACAAATGGTGCAGATATTTTTTATTGGATATCTTTATCACATTCATTTGGTCCTTATAAGTTTCTTTCATTCGACTGTGTCAAACACTTTCCAATTAATTATGGATTCTAATATTTATCAAGATTATAATTATATAATCTTATATTTATCAAGACTCATATTTTTTCATCATAATACAATTTAGGCCTGAATATATTATGAAGTGATTACGATCAAAGATAATTTGAAATTAATATACCGTATCATTATGCAGGTTTTAAATCAGAACAACTTGTTACTTCAGCCTAACATTGGAGTGTTGACTTTCCCAACATCATATAATTGAGAAAATTCATTGAATTCGTATGAGAATTCAATAAAAATTTGTTTAAAAATATAATATAAAATTTAATTTCATGTTGCTTTATCATTATATTTCTAGGTGTTCAGGAAGTGAGAGGTGTAATAGCAGCCCCGCCAGTACTCTTCAATAAATATGCTCTTGATAGGGAGGATTCATTTGGTATGTTTTCAGATCACCTAATTCATTTTGATTATACAACATTATTATTATTGAGTATTCAAGTATCTATTTACAAAACCATTACAATTTTATGAGGATTTCGAGAATTCAATAAAACTTCAGTGGAGGAAAACTTGTCTATGATTTGTTCATTACAATTATTTATTTATTTATTTACTAGTAGGTAACCCGTGCTTCGCAAGGGTCTATTTTAAAACTGCAAAATGAAAACTTGACGTTATAAAAAATCGAAAGTTGAAAACAGACCTATAACCATCCTCGGTTAATGAAGAGTCTATATGCAAAATTTCAAATTAATCAGTTGAGTATATTTCAGACGTGATGATGCGTCAAACATAATTCCTATTCCTTACGTGTATAAGCCAGTTCTTTCCTTTATTATAGTATAGAAAACTGAAGAATACATAATACTTGGAAACCTCACAGAATCATAATATTGATTTTTCCAATACATCAATAAATTTTAGTTCGTTTAGGATCCTCCTCAATTTGAATCAGGCAGCCTTTTGTTTTCCCAATTCCAAACAAAATACCTAAAATACTCGTTTCACTGGGAATTCGTGTCTGATAGTACATTTATAGCTGAAGAATATAAATTATTTCTTATTTTATTGTGATCTATTCATGTTTTTCTTATGAAATTCAATTATAGGCCTACGGCATGAAGACTATGTCCAATTCATTTGTACTGGTGGCAAAATTTTACATTAAAAATAATTATTTGATAAAATCCAAGTTCAATAGTAATGAAAACAAATTCCTTCAAAAAATAATTGATAATAATACGTTTCGAGGAAAAAAATTAAGAACAAAAAAATGGGAAGCCTCGGAGATTCGAACCGAGGATCCATCGCTCCGTAAGCAGGCCTTTTACCGCTGCGCTAAATAGACGTTCAAAGTGGTCTTTTAACCTGCTCATAGACACACTTTGGGCTATGAAACTTCATGTAGCCTACGGTAGCATAGATGAATTTGAACATTAATTCTGAAAAATCTAGAAGGAAAATTGGAATTTTGGTGCGCGAGATTGATATTTTTAGAATCTATGTTCACAATTTGGAGATCTAAATCATTCCCGTTTTTCCGGTATGCAATCCACAAGTTGACTTGTTTTGATGCGAACATACGAACAAACGAACAAACGAACACACGAACAAATACAACCCTACTCTCTCTTATTATATAGATTAGGTTAGCACAGACAGTACAAAGATCGGAAAAGAGAAAACAGGCTATTGCCCAAAACTTCTTCAATTTCCTAATTTGGTTTCAATTGTACAATTTTCAAGTATCAAATAATGAAGCTACACAGTATCACTCGTATTTTACAAATACTTTTCAGAATTCCCACATATTTATTATTCTTTTATTGAGTTTTATATTACTTCTTAATGCGGTTCAAATTCTTCTAATTTATTTATTGGATTTGTAGTTGCAGGTCAATCCTGGAACTCAAGCGGTCAACACCCGCAACGTGGAAAACCTCCTGAAACATCAGAAGGAAAACCAAAGAGATTGCAGAATTTGAATCCACCTTCATCAGACACTAGACTTTATTTAACACCTCCTCCACAACCGTCTGCTTCACCCTCACCTAATACAAGAAGTTAGTAGACCTAATGTAATCGTTCAATACTCGATTTTAATAAATCTGAGTATAATATTATTTATGTTTTAAATAAATTCAAACGAAAACCACTCAATGCTAATTATCTTGCAAATTCTTTAAAGCAGCATAGCCATACTTTGAATGATACAGATTTATTTATATTTTCAGATGATATATGATTATTATGAATTAGACATTTGCATATTATTAGTTTTAATTAGGCCTATACATTATGTAGTCAGCACAATGCAATGAGCTCATATTCTGTGAACTCTCCATGGCTTATGATCCTCTATTTTGAAGTTTGAAAATACGTTTCTGAGAATATGCAATTCGAATAAGGCTGGCCACTAACGGTAGAACATGCACGATAAACATGCATGTTCACATATACATGCACATGTTCACCATCACCTTCTGACATAGAATAACAATGAATAAATCACTGGAAAATTACAAATTATTATGATAGAAAAATAATTCAACCTCAAATAGAGCAGCGAGAAAAAATAAACAACAAGGATTGGAGATACAAAAACCTAACCTTAAAAGATTTTGTTCTAAGAATTTTGTTGTGAACACAGCTGTGATGACACAAAAATGTAGGACGACTGTGTAGAATGCATGTTCAACTGTTATAGTGGCCAGCCTTACCTATATACGAAAAATAATATCATTAGGATGGTGTCCATATTCACGCTTACAGATCTGGAGACGTTCTCTGAAGTTTGCTTCACTCTCTCCAATAGCAGCCTTTAAACTGATTTTTAATACGAAAATCTAGTAAAAATACACAAATATACATAGCAAGGTAGAATCACCAAAACGATGCTTCTTGATGATCGATCTGAGCGACGTTCTGATCTTTAGCTTGTGGCAGTTCGCCTCTGATGTACGAGGCTCAATGTTTTCGCATACACACGAGACTCTAAAAATCCCTACAAGAAAAAAATCACACATTGAATGGTCTGGATGGCCAATGCAGATCACCGAATCTGGAGATAACACAATTTATTAAGCAATATAGACTGTCTTACACGTTCCATGTTCTCCGGAATTAAACTGTGCAATGAGATCCCGGTGGTTGCCTTTTCAATAAACTACCTCCACTATGATTAAGGGCATTATCCCTTTGGTATATCGGCTCGGTATTACTTGGCATATTTTTAAGGTCTTCATGGATGGGTAGGGTCTGAATTTTATTCCATGAAGACCTTAAAATATGCCAAGAAAGCGGCTCAAATCCAGACATGCTCCATGCAATTCCGTGGACTCTAACTTTGACTTTTCCAACACCAAATTTCATCTAATGGCTTGACGCACTGAATTTAACTGTGTGACTTCTACTTTGTAAAGAAAATAATGTGATGTGCTCTATCTCATAGGATATATATATATATATATATATATATAGATTAAAAACACTTAAAAACTTACATTTAAACGAAAATTTTCAGGAGCTGGGCCCCCTTTCTCAATCAAAAAGGGAGTGAAGTGGTGCAGATTTGAATATTCCAATGGTCATGACCACAGAGAAGCGGTAGAGATGTTGTGTAGACCATAGAGCACAGACGAACTGAGGCATACTGATTGATGGAGCATTATGGGATTAGTTGGTGGGCCATTATGGGTTAAAAGCGGGAGATTTCAAGTTTAAGTGGGTTATGGATAAGGAAAGGTGTGGATTATGAATTGAGGAAAAGAGGAAATTTAAAATTAGAAATCCGAAATGAAGTAGAATAAAATTAGAAAATGGAATCATGGAATTGAATTAGAATGAAATTTATTTTAATTTTTATTTTTAGATTGTTTTCAATCTATTCATATCGTGTCTCCTCTTTTAATTTATTAATTTATTTATATATATACACACATATATATATAAAAATTTAAAAAATATATATAGATTAATATATATATATATATATAATATATATATATATATATATATATATATATATATATATAATATATATATATATATATATTTCGGCTTGGAATGTCTCAATGCCGAGGAATGTTAAACCTTCAAGTGGCGTTCAACTTCCGTAACTACTGATTCACCACTCCTCACAAAATGACAGAAATGACACGAAAACATGATGCCCCACGTTCCACAGGGCGAACAGAGGATGATGGAAACTGAACAATTATGCAAGGTGAGACGAGTGACGTGCTGGCCCTCTCCAACTCCTACCAGATGCGCAATATTAACTTCAAAAACGTCCGTTTCCCGTGGCGGACTCTGTTTAATCTCTAATTTTCTCCAAAAATTACTTATCTAATAATAAACAGAGAATTGAACTGATTGATGTTAATGGAATAAGCTATTTTTCAGGATGGAGAAGTAGGCCTA
Source organism: Nilaparvata lugens (assembly GCF_014356525.2). Taxonomy (NCBI): domain Eukaryota; kingdom Metazoa; phylum Arthropoda; class Insecta; order Hemiptera; family Delphacidae; genus Nilaparvata; species Nilaparvata lugens. Next base: position 84,871,671 of record NC_052518.1, on the reverse strand, counting down.
TACATTTTGAGGTGTGCCTCACGGATCCATTCTTGGTCTTTTATTATTGATAATCTACGTCGATGAGCTACCACTCAATATCAAAGACGAATGTCTTCATTTTTGCGTATTATACGACATGCATTGTAACTGGAACTAATGAAAGATGTAATTCTGAAAGCTGAAGAGTCTATTTGTCAAATGAACAACTGGTTTCGCGCAACAGTACCTATCTAGATATATCAAGACAAAATTATTGGATTTTCGGTTGACTGAGATGAGTGAGTCATGTGACATATATTAGCCAAAGGTTTAAGGATATTGTTCAGGATGAAGTGTGCTCTCTGGGAGTCACCGAGCTAGGAACAGGAACAATATCAAATGGAATGACCAAGTAGACAACATTCTTATAAGCTTTATAGGTACTGTTTTTTCTCATTGAAAATATTGAGAAATGTGGTCGGAACTGAAACGTTATTGAGAGTTATTGCCGGCCAGGATAGCCGAGTTGCACCGATATGACGTTGCACCCTTCAGTCTGCTAGTGCTACCTGGTCACGGGTTCGAATTCCGCCGAATCTTATCGAAAAGACATGAATGTTTGGTCATCTCATAAATCACTCTCCCACTCCCCATTACGCAAGCACAAGCAAAAAAGCTCATGTGGGCATTATCCGCAATAAAAACAAAAAAAATCCATGGTTATTAATATAATGTCGATAATTCAATACAGTACGGTATTGTTTTGTGGAAGTGGAACTGTATATGAATTGAATTTTTAAGAAGCAAAAGAGAGCCCTCAGAAATATTGACAATTTTCAGCCATGGGAATTGTGTAAAAATTCTTTGGAAAAATATGGAGTACTCACAGCAGTTCCATTTCATGGAGATTGTAGGAAAGTGAGATGTTGTATTAAACATGATAGTAATAATAAATTGAAATAATATTATAGTATTTTATAATATAATATTGATGATTGTCATCACAATAACTAAATTATTCATTATTGTGATTGTGACTTGAACACTATTTGTTTTGTTTGTATCTAAAGCTAGGTTTACACTAGGCTATGTAGCAGAGCTACATGTAGCTCAGCTTTATAGCTATGCTACAAGTTCAAAGAAGTGACACTGGAGATATGCTATATAGCCCGACTATAAAGCAGTTTTAAGCCTTTTTTCTCAGCTATATAGCAGAAAATGAGCTATCCAAAATTTTCGGTAAACATCAAAGAGAATATGAGCTGTATGTAGCTCTGCTACATGTCAATTTTTTGTCATAGCATAGCTAGATGTAGCTGCTTTGTCCTTGAAGGAAGGCTGCCGCAGCTGTTTACTGATGTTTGCAGCTGTTTAGTGCCAGCTTGGTTTACACCAGATATACTGTACTCATTTGTTGTCAGAGTGCTAGTAGGTTACTGCGCATTGCGATCATTCCTTTTTGATTTTATATTTTATTGTTCAATGATGGAGAGTAAATTTGACTGGAATAGAGACAAAATTACCCAATTTCTTCTTTCTCTTCTCTGTGCTGAAAATATCACAGTAGCTGCGGCGAAAGCAGCGGCTGCTGAAAAAGCTACCTTCTTTTTTAGCATCTGGCTGGGAACTGAGCAGTGAATACTGGTTTATTCGAAACTAGTGTAGCTCTGCTACAAGTACAAGTAATGGCATCAAAGTTAATCAGGGCTATATCTAGCAGAGCTAAATTTAATATAGCTCTGCTACATGAAATTAGCGTTAAGTCTACTTATAGCAGAGCTATATGTAGCTCAAATTTTATATAGCTCTCCTATATAGCTCTCCAGCTACATAGTGTAATCGTAGCTTAATTAAATGATTTCTTGCTATAGGTTTTATCCTGCCAATACTTTATAATTTTTTCACCGATATTTTTTTCTAATTGCAGGTAGAAGAATGCAAGATCTACCCCCACAAAACCCAAGTCCCAAGATCATGAGTCCGCTTGGCTTTACGGTGCACCGACAGACTTATCCGAGGCATTACCGTGACATGGATTTCTACAGTGATTTTGATTACTACGACTATAACGAGGAAAACCCTTCTAGTCAAATAAAACCGGTGCCAATATGGTTGTGTGTCTTCCTGGTTGTTAGCTATATAATAGGGGGTGCATTTTTGTTCTCAGGTTGGGAAGGCTGGGGCTTTCCGGACTCTGCTTACTTTTGTTTTATTACTTTGACCACGATTGGATTCGGAGACTTTGTTCCTGCTAAACGTGTAAACAAAAATAAAAACGCCGAAGTAAGCATAGCTCTATGTTCATTGTACCTTTTGTTTGGCATTGCTCTTCTGGCAATGAGTTTTAATCTTGTTCAAGAGGAAGTTATCAGTAATGTGCGACGAATAGCTTACCACTTGGGTATAATCAAAGATGACGATGATGAAGATGACTGAAAAATTATATATTATGGATAATTTTTTATATTCCGATTGTTTTGTTCCCATACATTAAAATATTTCTCAATCACGTTTCTGTATTTTGTTCTATTTCTCCTTTTTTCTGCATGTTGTATGTTCATGAACCAAAATACTAGTTGAAGGAGAGAAGAGAGGATTCTCAATGCCTCAACTTTACCCACATTAGGGCCTACTTTTCTTATTTGTACATCGATTTTCTTAATTGTATTGCGCAATTGATATTAATGATGATCTAATCTAATACCGGTAATAATTATAGTGAGTTCCACATTTTAATGGCAGTGTTTGATTAGCAATGGTATTGCTATCCTTGTCTATCATTCGAGAAAGCTGATAGAGCTATCTCTTTACTCTGTTGCTAGATCTTCTATTAACAATGTAGAATTCTACATCTGTCGCTAGATCTTCTTTTAACAATGTAGAATTCTACATATTATATTTAATATAATTGACTATTTTAAATGAGAATGAACAGTCAATATTAGAGCAATAAACCTGTATCAGCTACCGTCCATAGAAGGCATTGTCAAGACAGAGGATCGGCAACGTTGTTCTTCTATCTTTCTCCACTACCATTATAACGTGGACCTCACTATAGAGTTTTCACTCAAACTCCTAATAGAGTACAGTAATTTATTTGATGTTTGGGGGGACTTGTGGGAAGGTTGACCTCGCCAGAATATACAATTTGAGTCTTAAGACTGTCATACTTTAGCAAGGACCATTAACACAATAACACATCAATTAACACAATATTTAATAGAGCTATAAGAAAGACCTTTACAAAAAACAAATTCATTTTAGGTTATAGGACAATAAATAATGCATTTGAACTGATAAAAAAGAAATCAAATTTAAATGAACAGCAAGATAAGTTTAAAAAATCTGAAATCTATGAACTTAAATGTAGTGATTGTGACAAATTCTATATCGGACAAATGGGAAGAAATTTCCATATTAGGTTTCGAGAACATATCCAAGCACTAAAATCTAAAAATTATACACAAAAGTCGGCATTTGCTGAACACTTGATAGTTTCAGGCCATAATTTTACAGATATAAATTTCAATATGAAAATACTAAATTTTGGTAATAAAAGTGAAAAACTGAATGTTAAAGAAGAATTTCATATTTATGAAGCGGCAAAATTAAACAGAGATAAAATAATAAACCTAATCCAATTAGACACCAATAACCCCATTTTTGATAGAATCATGCAAATGTTGAAACATGTTGTGATTAAATAATTCAAAAAGGGTACTGAGGTTTTTATTTTTTTTCTATATAGAGACACTATAGTGAGGTCCACATTATAATGACATTGGAGAAGGATAGGAGAACAGCATTGCCGATTCTCTGCTTGCCACTGCCTTTCAAAGAGAATATCTGATACTGGTATATCTGATTTAATAGTAACTGTTTTATTTGTCAAGAAAATAATATATACTTTTTCAATTATAAAATAGTTATTTGTATATCTAGAGTGAAAAGTACTGTTTTTTCTCCCAGAGGAAGAAGTTTGAAGACCAAGGCAAAGCTGAAGGCAACAATTTTCCTGAGGGAGAAAAAATCATCACTCGTGATGTACACAACATTTTTCCTCCACCTACATATTTACATAAACTGCAAATAGAATAATTTTTGAAAAGGTATGTAACCAAACAATGTGTTACAACATAATATAAAAAGTAAACAGCTGGGCTAGCTTGTAATCACAGTTCTCTGCCGACAGCGCTATCTGTCAGCAAAAGTTGTAACAACAATGGCCGCCACAACTACAACTATGATGAAGTTCCCATTTCAAATTTGATTAGTTGAGAGAGCGCCGGACTTGGCTTTGGTGAAGAGGAAACCAAGCGGCGCTTATACATTGGGATTTCTAGAAAAAATGTTTTATCTGCTTAAAGAAGGCTTGTATAGAAAATTTAACAGTTATAATGAATAAACTAATAAAACAAAGATGTATATAAGACATTCAGATCTTTAAACTAATGGTATATTCCTAGATTTATGAAATAAAATTTCAGTTTCCCATAAGAAGCCAAATTGACTCATTTCATTTCATCAACTGTGAGTTGCTGAGTCATACAATCTCCTTCAAACGAAAAAGGAATTGGAAATAAATTTTTTGACAGTCAAAAATGTGATAGAAATAATTGATATCTTAATTGGAAATACCAGTGAAATGAAGTATTCAAAGTATTAACAAAATACAATGTACTTCCTTTCCGAAGTTGTTTGCTCGAAGTTCACCACTTGTGCTAGGTATCGCGCCAGTGAAGGATAGTCCGATACAGATATATTGATTGCACTCCCTAAATATATTTAATGTAAGTTTTTAAGTGTTTTTAATCTATCCATGTTGTGTGTATCCTGTTTATATATATATATATATATATATATATATATATATTATATATATATATATATATAGGGTGGGGCGGTAATAGCATTGAAATAAGTGGACTGTATATTGCGAATATTAATTAAGAAACATAAATGACTCACCCGTTGGTTGATCAAAATAAGGAGATACTGTACTACCTGCAGGTTTCCAGAAATATGTGAATAAAGTATCAAGCGTTGTAGTATTAATGGCGGAGAACAAATTTAGTGTCGAGTTGTTTCACTGAGGAAAGCGATTCCACAACTAACTATAAAAGGGGAAAAGTGAATATTGGCCTTGTAGCCGACTGGTCGCTATCTTATCTTGCCTGCCTGTCTGATAATACTTGATTGCTGGCCTCTACAATATATATATATATATATATATATATATATATATATACATACACATGACACGGATAGATTAAAAACACTTAAAAACTTACATTAAAACGAACATTTTTGGGAGCTGGGCCCCCTTTGTCAATCAACCAGGAAGTGAAGTGATGCAGATTTGAACATTCTAACGGTCGTGACCACAGAGACGTGGTAGAGATGTTGTGTAGACCATAGAGCACAGACGAACGGAGGCGCACTGATTGAAGGAGCTTTATGGGATTAGTTGGTGGGCCATGATGCATAAAAGGTCTATTATATCATTAACAGTGCATTATGAACGATTTTTGAAAAAGAGAAAAAGTGTTTGAAATTCAATTCTAGATCCACATTGATGACCAGAAAACCTAATTTAAGACTTTTTGGAAAACTCAAAAAATTATTCATCTTATTTAATTGAATTAGTGCAAAACATATTTTTATCTCGATGTGTTGTTGATTATATTTTTGCAAGAGACAGAAAGGGGTGAAATTAAATTTCACATCTGAATTGTTGGTCTGAAAGCCTAAATATGTTGGTCAGAAAGCCTCATAATTGAGACATTTTTAGGGATTACAGTTGTGATGGGGGGGAGGAGACACTTCCCCCCCACTCATTTGCTCCAATTAGCATGATACAATACAATAAAATTGTAGTAAAAAAATCCCTAACTTTTTCAAACAATGCTTTGATGATGCTCTAGATCACTTCAATAATTTTTAGTAGCCTACAAATGATTGATTATTGATTGTAAAAATGATGAAATAAAAACACATAGATGTTGTCAGTTTTCTACACTTTAATTTGGTACACGACCATGGTTTCGTGACCACACAGGTCACATTTTCAAGCTGAAAATGTGACCTGTGTGGTCACGAAACCATGGTCGTGTACCAAATTAAAGTGTAGAAAACTGACAACATCTATGTGTTTTTATTTCATCATGGAACGTTTCTACAACATCGACCACAACTCAGTTGAAGATTGTAAAAATCATAATTGTAATATTATTCCAACTTTTAGAATGTCACTATATGTATGTTTCCAACTTTCACACTTTTTCTCGTGAATTTCACATTATCAATTCTACCTCTGACTTTTTTCATGGTTTTTCAAGTGAAAAAAATGTTTGATTTAAACATTTATTTTAGTTAACTTTTCTAATGTTTATTGAACATTTTCATAAAGTGCCGTACTACCAATTTCTCCTAAATTGGTTGGATAGCATTTTTCACCTATTAACCTAAGGATAGTTATTGGCTCCAACGTAATAGATTCTTGATAAACTATGAATGGATCTATCGCCTATGAATGAGAAATCCAGTTTTCAGAGCAAACCAACTTATAATCTTCAGAAGAATTTTGGCAATATACTACACAAATACACAAAGAACAATATCTTACACGCTTAAGCATCTAAAATCATTACGAGCTAAATACTCATCCACTTATATAGTTGAAAAACAATGGCTATAGGCTTGTAGACACACAAATCAATTAATTAAAGACAAAATAGAACACTATAAACTGTTCAAAATTCAATTTAAAACATTAAAAATTCACTTAAACAGAAAAATATTCAGAGAGCACAAAATTAGAACACACACAGCCAGCCATCATTTTTAGAGAAGAAGACAAGGTACAAGTCAGAACAAAAACCACATCTCAAAATCAGTGTCGATGTCATGGACATGTCACCAAAAAATTAGAAATTACAAATTTAGAATTCACATTTTACATTTGTTCTCAATAAAACTTTATTTTGAAACTATTATTTTAAATTTTTTTATATCATCTCTATTTAAATAATCCATTTATCTGTTAATTCTGTCAACTCAGCCTCGGTGACACCATGGAACATGCAACACAATCATTTACAATAAATTCTCAGTCAAAAAGTTGTCCGTATATCGATTACTCTGATATTTACTATAAAGTTTTATAGATCTCGAATTGAAGATTCGATTCCAATTGAGAAAAAATGTAATATTACAAACGTTTATTGGATTTATACATTTTAAACGTTTTGTAAACTTTTTGTGCTGTGTGGGACCCAGAAAAAAATTGTAGGTGTAGTTATCAGACCAAGAACGTTTTTCCACTATATAAAAATGAATTCTTTTGAAAAATTCCAAACCTTCAATGCTTATTGTGCACAAATTTGACACTATATTACCACAGTCAGTATTTGAATATTTAAATCAATTGTGCTTGAAAGAAGCAGAAAATCCAATAATAATATAAAATGGTATGTTGCTCTAAAATTGAATTTGAAGAAAATTCTCACTCGTACACTCACACACAAACACAAACACAAAACACTCGTACACTAATGAAACACTTGAGGCGATTTATAAGGATTGGATATATTACTTATAACACTATAACACAGGAGGGTGAACTAGAAACAACTATAAACTGATAACTACCTAATGAATTACACAGAATTATCACAAGCATATGTTATCTAATATAAATAACTGTCACCAATAAATAATAACTCAAGTAGAATTGATGGTGATGTTGTGAAATCTTTCCATAATAAGAAAACAAAGATATTCTTTGTCTTTATCTATATTCTACCTATATAAAGATATTCTATATCTTTGTTTTCTTATTATTGAATAATAACTGTTTAAGCAACTATAAAAGTATGTTATCACTTTATCACTAGTCTGTCACGATTATTATCACTTTATCACTAGTCTGTCACAATGAGTGTCAAACAGTGTCAGAAGCATGTATGTAGGGTACTTTCTATTGTAGTTTTGTAAGATTAATTTTCACTGATTTTGCTGTCTCTGATTCAAAACAATCCAAGTCTGATGATGATCTTAATAGAACAATTTCCTGACCAACAGAATAGAACTTTTCTATAGTCTTTCATTACACCTAGCCACATATCCAAAAGCAGAATTTATCTGGACTTTTCCACCCATTCAACTTTCGTCCTGCATTCTCCATTACTTTTTCATTGAGTTTTTATTGACATAGATGGTTGACATTATTTCATGGTTGTTGTCAATCGATCCTACATTACATATAGGTAAACCAGCCCATGTTGGGACACTTCAAGTTGTGGGAAATTAGTCAGTGTTAGGTTGGCAACGACTGCGATGTTTTATTAGCTGTTCATAGCCTTAATTAATTACAGACATAATAATTTCAGATGTAGCACCAGTCATTATTAAGAAAAAATTGAAAACATTTTTTTTAACCTCAAAGTTTTTTTTTGAGAAGAGGAATTTTAATTTTTACTTACCATTTAAGGTAGGTCTCACAGCTAATATGCATTCTGTATTATTTTATGAATATTTTGACATACAGAACATTATTGTACTCTTATTTTTAATCCTGTTATTCTGTCTAAAACAAAGCCATGACCATCTGCCCACCTTGGGACAGCCCACATTGGGACACTGCAATCATGATATAATTATGCTCATATTATAACAATGAGCATTGCTTCTAAATCTTATTCTACTCAATGTAGGCTACATATCAATGAAATAAATTATAAATAAATATGATATATGATTATAGCCTGTAGCTTCAGAGGTAGCCATTTCAAACACACTTTGTGCACATGACTTTTGGTAATAGTTTTAACTAAAAAACATTTCAAATAATGTATTTATACTATCGATAATTATAATTAAATGATATAAATTAACAAAAATAATAAATTGCTTATTTTTTATTCAATATCCCAACCTGGGCAAGGGACGTCCCATCGTGGGCCGATCTTAAGCCCAGGTTGGGACACTCCCCAAAAATTTGTTTTTGCAATAAAAAAATCAATTGATGATCAATTCAGTTGCCATCCTCAAGGATGAAAGTGTAAGCAAATACAATAAATATAGAATTAAAAAATGTGGATTTTTTTATTTTTGTCCAAGTTATAGCTGTTTGAATTTTGGTGTCCCAACGTGGGCTGGTTTACCCTATTATCAACTTCAACCCCTCCCAATTCATATCTTATTTCATCAAATAGGTATGAAACTCCATTATTGATGAGTGAATAGTCTTTGGTATCCACATCATTATTATCTTCCACTTTGATTTCACCTTCAATTATGAGAAAACTTCTACTTGGAAGTGTATAAATATCTTCTTGTTCCAAACTAATTAAAATTTCATCATTATAATTGAATGTTTGTTGAATATATGGTGTGTGAGTGACATGCGCATGCGCCAACAAACTTCGTTTGTCACAGCACTCATTACCGGTGCTAGACCTTGTCTAAATATAGCATTGTAATGCCTATATTATATATATCCATATACGCATTACATGCTGTATTTAGACAAGGCAAGCTTAGTAGTACATATATACGCGGATGTATGGTGTAGCCAGTGGCGGCTCGTGGAGCAAAATTTAGGGGAAGCCCAAATAACATGAAAAATCGAATATGACATAGGCTATTAAGTATGTGATTTGAAAGATGCATTCCTTATTATTCCCAATTCCGTTTGGTGTCGAAAATGAGTCATTTGAGAAAAATATTGAAAAAATAAAACTATACTTTAAGTATGCCTGAAAGTTTGTATAAAAAAGGTTACTCACATTGGTCTTTTTTGTCACTATCAGTCCACTTGAAGAATGGTGTCTCTAAGAAAGCACAAAGCCACGAACTAAATCTATTGATGGTTCCATAATATAACTACTATTCAGTATTCACTCTACAAGATTATATTGTAACACACTTGTTATACTATAACACTACACCAACTGTAACTAACACTATTGCTTCTACAGATACATTATTTACACCAGTATATTTATAGAATAATGTTCAATAGAATAAATTATTCTCAATAATAAGAATCAGTGCGACGTGTACCGTGTTGTTTTCAAGATTTTTAGGATAACCTCAAAGCCTCAAACTGTAAACAGCAGACATGTGGTTCATCAACTGGGCGCTTTTATAACTTCGATTGTGCCAACCTGACTGATAGAATTTTTGCAAAACTCATTCCTCGTTTTTACGTTATGTTCTGCATTTTCATATTGCAAGGTTGGTAGTAAGGGGATGCCCCAGCTCGTCTTGCAGTACCTATAGGCTTCATTAATATAGAGTCTACAAGTATGTATATATCGTTTCCATGGCAACGCGTGTGTATAGTACTCCTGTAGCGACCAAGGTCAGTACTGCAAAATAGAACACGGCATCCCCTGAGCAAAATGCAGCTCAGAACGAGTATCTCAGTAATATGGGACAACAACAAAACTTACCAGCGACAAAATGCTTTACATTTCTTATGCACAGCCAGCCTTATTCAGATTCAGCTAATGAGATTAATGCTAAGTTATTGAACAATAAATAATTGTAACCCTATGAATATTCTGGGAATTTTATTTACTTATTCTTATCATAAAAACATTATTTTGTACTGGAATATCTTGGTACAGCCGGGCAGTAGGTACTTGATTCCCCCAGCGAGCCGCCATTGGGTGTAGCTGATCTGAATAGATCATAATTATATTATAGCAGCTGAAAATTGAACACCAACTGAAACTGAAAGTACCACTTCTGAAATTGTTTCCCTATCTATCTTTCGAGGTTTTGGGTACAGAACCCCCCAACACCCCACCAAAAAAAAATTCGGGAGTTCAGGTAATAAATAGCTTAGGTCTATAATGATTTGTTTAAAGGCTTTTCGCATAGCTTTTTCCTTAAATGTACTCTTTTTGGTCGATGTCACTTGGACTTTCCTATCATTACACCACCATGATTACATTAATTGTACTCCAATTAATAATATACAAGCTCATCCTTTACATTTTTTTCTTTTTCACTAGGTACCATCTTTTTTCAAATCCTGGAAGTATGTGAACTTAATGATTGAAACATTGAAACAATAGCGGTAGCTTGCGCAAATGTTTACCAGAACGCAAACTGGAGCTATGGTTACCATAACATTTTAGCCACAGTGGAAAGTTTATAGAGTAGTCCATCCAGCCGTCCAGCCCTTAAAATATTGATTAATATAGACCAGTTATAGAATAGACACACTGGCAAGTCCAGCCTCTGAAGCCAACATCAACTGCCATATCGCCAAATCGTGACGTCATCATCGGATAGAAAACTTTCAGATTGTGTCTATTTCAGGATGTATTATTCATTAAAATGGTAAACTCCCGCTGCGCTCCCGCTGAAATAGACAACACAATCTGCTATGGAAAACAATACAAACAAACTCTACAGAAAAGTTCTCTATCTGATGCTGACGTCACGATTTTGAGATATGACAATAGATGTTGGCTTCATTGACTTTCAGTATCAATATACAATGGGCCGTGTCTATTCTATAACTGGTCTAAGGTCCAGCTCTTAGACCAGTTATAGAATAGACACGGCCCATTGTATATTGATACTAAATGTCAATGAAGCCAACATTTACTGCCATATCTCCAAATCGTGGCGTCAGCATCAGATAGAAAACTTTTCTGTAGAGTTTGTTTACATTTTTTTATCTCTTTTCTGTATGGCTACTTGTAATATAAATAAAAATCTCAGTACCCTTCTTTGAAATATTTTATCACAACATGTTTTGGACATTTATGCCATTTTCGAGAGATATAAAGTAAATAAATAAATACTTCTGGAAAAATAAGAAAAAAGAAATAAGAATCTTCCAGTAGTATTGATTTATTTACCTCATATCACTTGAAAATGTCATAAATGTCCAAAACATGTTGTGATAAAATATTTCAAAAAAATATCTCAAACAGCACCGTATCGCGCATGCGTTAGCAACGGGTTTTTCCCGTTCCATTCAGTCAGTTCTTTGAATGTAACGTTCTTTGTGATAATGGTTACCGAGCACTGTAACTGGAGCCAATCGTCATTCTATTTGATGAAGATATTATTATCCAATGATGATTTATCATTAAATCCAATACAATAATCAATATATTATCATTTTATTTAATAAAAGAAAGAGTACTTTTGAAAAATATAATTAAAAAATATAACAGTTGTTATTTAACTGATGTTAACAAACACTATAACTAAGTCAGCATATTGTCATTTCAAAACAAAAACCGAACCCACAACCTTCCCTTCTACATTTGAAACATCAATAAACATAACTATTTAAAAACCTCTAATCCCTTCCAGCATATTACAATTTCAAAGCAAAAACCCAACCTAACCTTATGGAACATTATTGAATATAATCCAAAAAAACCTAACCACTAACCCCTAACCCCTTCACATTTAATAATTTAGATTTCAAAGCAAAATCCTCACCCCCTAACCTATCCTTTCACATTCGAAACATCAAAAAACACAACTCTAACTGCACCCTAGCCCCTTCTAGCATATTGCAATTTCAAAGCAAAAACCTAACCTATCCTAATAACACATTATTGAATATAGCCCAAATTAAACCTAACCTCTATCCCTTTCACATTTAATACTTTAGATTTATTTGTCATCTTTAGAACAAAACATAAACATGTGGTTCATTTCATGAACATGTTCACAAACATGTGGTTCAAAGCAAAATCCTAACCCCCTAACCAATCCTTTTACCTTTGAAACATCAAAAAACATAACTCTACCTAGACCCTAGCCCCTTCCAGCATATTGCAATTTTAAAGCAAAAAACTCACCTATCCTGATGAAACATTATTAAATATAACCTAAATAAAACCTAACCCCTAACTCTTTCACATTTGTTGAACGATAGACAAGGATAGCAACACCATTGCAAATCGTACACTACCATTATAACGTGGACCTCACCATAGATACTCAAAGAATACTTTTGATTAACTATGTTATAACTGTGACTGTTGCTGGCCGTTACTCTGTTTCTGAGACAAAGAGAAGCTGCTGTGTGGAGCTGTCAGCAGCTTCTCTTTGTCTCAGAAACAGAGTAACGGAGAAACAGAGTACAGTTATCACATAGTTATTCAAAAGTATTCTTTGAGTATCTATAGCGAGGTCCACGTTATAATGGTAGTTTATGATTTGCAATGGAATTGCCATCCTTGTCTATAGTTCAACAAAGCAGATGGCGCTATCTCTTTCACGCATTCAATGTTGCCACTTCATTTATCAACAATGTGGAAATTCAACTAATTGACAAAATATTTCATCTCATTCATTAAAATTTATTATCACATTTTAAAGAAATATATTTGACAGTTAAAATATGATTAACTATTTTTTAAAATAATGAACAGTTCAATTCATCAGATATACCAATACCAGCTGTTTTGGTCGCAAGGCTGAGATCTGGCAACCCTTTTCTCCTATCTCCCTACACTGCCATTACAACGTGGACCTCACTATACCAGCTGATTGCATGTCGGCAAGATTAAACTTGCACATCATAAAATAAATATGTTTAGCTCTAGAAAATGAACCACATGTTTATGTTTTGTTCTAAAGATGACAAATAAATCTAAAGTATTAAATGTAAAAGGGTTGGGGGTTAGGTTTTATTTATTATGTTTCATTAGGATAGGTTAGGTTTTTGTTTTAAAATTGCAATGTGCTAGAAGGGGCTAGGGTCCAGGTACAGTTATGTTTTTATGATGTTTCAAATGTGAAAGGATAGGTTAGGGGTTTAGGATTTTGCTTTGAACCACATGTTTGTGAACATGTTCATGAAATGAAACACATGTTAATGTTTTGTTCCAAAGATGACGAGTAAATCTAAAGTATTAAATGTAAAAGGGTTGGGGGTTGGGTTTTATTTGGGTTATATTTTGAAATGTTCCTATCTTCCTACACTGCCATTACAACGTGGACCTCACTATACCAGCTGATTGCGTGTCAACAAGATTCAACTTGCACATCATAAAATGGATATGTTTAGCTCTAGAAAATGAACCACATGTTTATGTTTTGTTCTGAAGATGACGGATAAATCTGAAGTATTAAATGTAGAAGGGTTGGGGGTTAGGTTTTATTTATTATGTTTCATTAGGATAGGTTAGGTTTTTGCTTTAGAATTGCAATATGCTAGAAGGGGCTAGGGTCTAGGTAGAGTTATGTTTTTTGATGTTTCAAAGGTGAAAGGATAGGTTAGGGAGTTAGGATTTTGCTTTGAACCACATGTTTGTGAACATGTTCATGAAATGAACCACATGTTTAGGTTTGTTCTGAAGATGACAAATAAATCTTAAGTATGAAATGTGGAAGGGTCAGGGGTTAGGTTTTATTCAGGTTATATTTAATAATGTTTTATTAGGATAGGTTAGGTTTTTGCTTTGAAATTGCAATACGCTAGTAGGGGCTAGGGTCAAGGTAGAGTTATGTTTTTTGATGTTTCAAAGGTGAAAGGATAGGTTAGGGGGTTAGGATTTTGTTTTGAAATCTAAATTATCAAATGTGAAAGGGTTAGGGGTTAGGTTTTTTTGGGGTTATATTTGATATGTTCCATAAGGTTAGGTTAGGTTTTTGCTTTGAAATTGCAATATGCTAGAAAGGGCTAGGGTCCAGGTAGAATGATGCTTTTTGATATTTCAAAGGTGGAAAGATAGGTCAGGGGGTTAGGATTTTGCTTTGAAATTGCAATATGCTGGAAGGGATTAGATGTTTTTATCAAAAGTTATGTTTTAAATGTAAAAGGGGTGGTTAAGGTGTTAGGTTTTTGTTTTGAAATGACAATATGCTGACTTAGTTATAGTGTCTTTAAACATCAGTTGAATAACAACCGTTATATTTTATTAATTATATTTTTCAAAAGTTCTCTTTCTTTTATCAAATGAAATAATAATAATAATAATAATATATTGATTATCATATTGAATTCAATGATAAATCATCATTGGATAATAATATCATCATCA